>NW_027598418.1:5000-12500 GCF_964194155.1 Cetorhinus maximus | reverse complement strand
GAGTGCTGCACTGTTGGAGGGTCAGTGCTGAGGGAGTGCTGCACTGTTGGAGGGTCAGTACTGAGGGAGTGCTGCACTGTCGGAGGGTCAGTACTGAGGGAGTGCTGCACTGTCGGAGGGTCAGTACTGAGGGAGTGCTGCACTGTCGGAGGGTCAGTACTGAGGGAGTGCTGCACTGTCGGAGGGTCAGTACTGAGGGAGTGCTGCACTGTCGGAGGGTCAGTACTGAGGGAGTGCTGCACTGTCGGAGGGTCAGTACTGAGGGAGTGGTGCACTGTCGGAGGGTCAGTACTGAGGGAGTGCTGCACTGTCGGAGGGTCAGTACTGAGGGAGTGCTGCACTGTCGAAGGGTCAGTACTGAGGGAGTGCTGCACTGTCGGAGGGTCAGTACTGAGGGAGTGCTGCAGTGTCAGAGGGTCAGTACTGAGGGAGTGCTGCACTGTCGGAGGGTCAGTACTGAGGGAGTGCTGCACTGTCGGAGGGTCAGTACTGAGGGAGTGCTGCACTGTCAGAGGGTCAGTACTGAGGGAGTGCTGCACTGTCAGAGGGTCAGTATTAAGGGAGTGCTGCACTGTCGGAGGGTCAGTACTGAGGGAGTGCTGCACTGTCGGAGAGTCAGTACTGAGGGAGTGCTGCACTGTCGGAGGGTCAGTATTGAGGGAGTGCTGCACTGTTGGAGGGTTAGTACTGAGGGAGTGCTGCACTGTCGGAGGGTCAGTACTGAGGGAGTGCTGCACTGTTGGAGGGTCAGTGCTGAGGGAGTGCTGCACTGTTGGAGGGTCAGTACTGAGGGAGTGCTGCACTGTCGGAGGGTCAGTACTGAGGGAGTGCTGCACTGTCGGAGGGTCAGTACTGAGGGAGTGCTGCACTGTCGGAGGGTCAGTACTGAGGGAGTGCTGCACTGTCGGAGGGTCAGTACTGAGGGAGTGCTGCACTGTCGGAGGGTCAGTACTGAGGGAGTGCTGCACTGTCAGAGGGTCAGTACTGAGGGAGTGGTGCACTGTCGGAGGGTCAGTACTGAGGGAGTGCTGCACTGTCGGAGGGTCAGTACTGAGGGAGTGCTGCACTGTCGAAGGGTCAGTACTGAGGGAGTGCTGCACTGTCAGAGGGTCAGTACTGAGCGAGTGCTGCACTGTCAGAGGGTCAGTACTGAGGGAGTGCTGCACTGTCGGAGGGTCAGTACTGAGGGAGTGCTGCACTGTCAGAGGGTCAGTACTGAGGGAGTGCTGCACTGTCAGAGGGTCAGTACTGAGGGAGTGCTGCACTGTCGAAGGGTCAGTACTGAGGGAGTGCTGCACTGTCAGAGGGTCAGTACTGAGGGAGTGCTGCACTGTCGGAGGGTCAGTACTGAGGGAGTGCTGCACTGTCAGAGGGTCAGTACTGAGGGAGTGCTGCACTGTCAGAGGGTCAGTACTGAGGGAGTGCTGCACTGTCGGAGGGTCAGTACTGAGGGAGTGCTGCACTGTCAGAGGGTCAGTACTGAGGGAGTGCTGCACTGTCGAAGGGTCAGTACTGAGGGAGTGCTGCACTGTCAGAGGGTCAGTACTGAGGGAGTGCTGCACTGTCGGAGGGTCAGTACTGAGGGAGTGCTGCACTGTCGGAGGGTCAGTACTGAGGGAGTGCTGCACTGTCAGAGGGTCAGTACTGAGGGAGTGCTGCACTGTCAGAGGGTCAGTACTGAGGGAGTGCTGCACTGTCGGAGGGTCAGTGCTGAGGGAGTGCTGCACTGTCAGAGGGTCAGTACTGAGGGAGAGCTGCAATGTCGGAGGGTCAGTATTGAGGGAGTGCTGCACTGTCGGAGGGTCAGTACTGAGGGAGCACTGCACTGTCGGAGGGTCAGTATTGAGGGAGTGCTGCACTGTCGGAGGGTCAGTACTGAGGGAGTGCTGCACTGTCGGAGAGTCAGTACTGAGGGAGTGCTGCACTGTCGGAGGGTCAGTATTGAGGGAGTGCTGCACTGTCGGAGGGTCAGTATTGAGGGAGTGCTGCACTGTCGGAGGGTCAGTACTGAGGGAGTGCTGCACTGTCAGAGGGTCAGTACTGAGGGAGTGCTGCACTGTCAGAGGGTCAGTACTGAGGGAGTGCTGCACTGTCGGAGGGTCAGTATTGAGGGAGTGCTGCACTGTTGGACGGTTAGTACTGAGGGAGTGCTGCACTGTCGGAGGGTCAGTACTGAGGGAGTGCTGCACTGTCGGAGGGTCAGTACTGAGGGAGTGCTGCACTGTCAGAGGGTCAGCGCTGAGGGAGTGCTGCACTGTCAGAGGGTCAGCACTGAGGGAGTGCTGCACTGTCGGAGGGTCAGTACTGAGGGAGTGCTGCACTGTCAGAGGGTCAGTACTGAGGGAGTGCTGCACTGTCGGAGGGTCAGTACTGAGGGAGAGCTGCACTGTCGGAGGGTCAGTACTGAGGGAGTGCTGCACTGTCGGAGGGTCAGTACTGAGGGAGTGCTGCACTGTCAGAGGGTCAGTACTGAGGGAGTGCTGCACTGTCAGAGGGTCAGTACTGAGGGAGTGCTGCACTGTCGGAGGGTCAGTGCTGAGGGAGTGCTGCACTGTCAGAGGGTCAGTACTGAGGGAGAGCTGCAATGTCGGAGGGTCAGTATTGAGGGAGTGCTGCACTGTCGGAGGGTCAGTACTGAGGGAGCACTGCACTGTCGGAGGGTCAGTACTGAGGGAGTGCTGCACTGTCGGAGGGTCAGTACTGAGGGAGTGCTGCACTGTCGGAGAGTCAGTACTGAGGGAGTGCTGCACTGTCGGAGGGTCAGTATTGAGGGAGTGCTGCACTGTCGGAGGGTCAGTACTGAGGGAGTGCTGCACTGTCGGAGGGTCAGTACTGAGGGAGCACTGCACTGTCGGAGGGTCAGTACTGAGGGAGTGCTGCACTGTCGGAGGGTCAGTACTGAGGGAGTGCTGCACTGTCGGAGAGTCAGTACTGAGGGAGTGCTGCACTGTCGGAGGGTCAGTACTGAGGGAGTGCTGCACTGTCAGAGGGTCAGTACTGAGGGAGTGCTGCACTGTCGGAGGGTCAGTATTGAGGGAGTGCTGCACTGTCGGAGGGTCAGTACTGAGGGAGTGCTGCACTGTCGGAGGGTCAGTACTGAGGGAATGCTGCACTGTCGGAGGGTCAGTACTGAGGGAGTGCTGCACTGTCAGAGGGTCAGCACTGAGGGAGTGCTGCACTGTTGGAGGGTCAGTACTGAGGGAGTGCTGCACTGTCGGAGGGTCAGTACTGAGGGAGTGCTGCACTGTTGGAGGGTCAGTACTGAGGGAGTGCTGCACTGTCGGAGGGTCAGTACTGAGGGAGTGCTGCACTGTCGGAGGGTCAGTACTGAGGGAGTGCTGCACTGTCGGAGGGTCAGTACTGAGGGAGAGCTGCACTGTCGGAGGGTCAGTACTGAGGGAGTGCTGCACTGTCGGAGGGTCAGTACTGAGGGAGTGCTGCACTGTCGGAGGGTCAGTACTGAGGGAGTGCTGCACTGTCGGAGGGTCAGTACTGAGGGAGTGCTGCACTGTCGGAGGGTCAGTACTGAGGGAGTGCTGCAGTGTCGGAGGGTCAGTACTGAGGGAGTGCTGCACTGTCGGAGGGTCAGTACTGAGGGAGTGCTGCACTGTCGGAGGGTCAGTACTGAGGGAGCGCTGTGACAGCGGTGAGGCATTTAAGCTCTCGAGCCTGTTACACAGGAACAGGAGGAGGCCATTCAGCCCCTCGATCCTGTTCCCTCCATTCAATCAGATCACGGCTGATCTGTATCTTAACCCCATCCACCCGCCTCGGTTCCGTGACCCTTAACCCCACCCCGACCCAACAAAAATCTCTCAATCTCAGTTTTGCAATTTCCAATTGACCCCTCCCAGCCTCAACAGCTTTTTCTGGGGGAGGGAGTTCCAGATTTCCACCCCCCGCTTTGTGTGAAGATAGTGCTTCCTGACATCACCCCCTGAACGGCCTGGCTCCAATTTTAAGGTTCTGCCCCCTCGTTCTGGACTCCGCCCCCACCCCACTCACCTCAGCCCCACCAGAGGAAATAGTTTCTCTCTATCGACCCCATCGAATCCTTTAATCATCTTAATCCCCTCGATTAGATCACCCCTTAATCTTCGAGACTCGGGGGAACACAAGCCTGGTCTGTGCGACCTGTCCTCGGGATTTCACCCTTTCAGCTTACGTTTTGAGGTGACCTTTTTCCAGGTGACCACAGGCTCAGGACGTCCCACTGCCAAACACAGGAGCAGAATGTTACTGCCTTCATTCACCGTGACGTCGGAGGAGATGTTTATAATCTTCGCTGGGACTGAGGAGGCAATCGGAGCAAGAGTTTACAAACAGCAAAACTTACCTGACAAATTGGAAGCAACATGTGTCACAGGACAGTACAGCACGGGGTTAGATACAGAGTAAAGCTCCCTCTACACCGTCCCCATCAAACACTCCCAGGACAGGTACAGCACGGGGTTAGATACAGAGTAAAGCTCCCTCTACACTGTCCCCATCAAACACTCCCAGGACAGGTACAGCATGGGGTTAGATACAGAGTAAAGCTCCCTCTACACTGTCCCCATCAAACACTCCCAGGACAGGTACAGCATGGGGTTATATACAGAGTAAAGCTCCCTCTACACCGTCCCCATCAAACACTCCCAGAACAGGTACAGCACGGGGTTAGATACAGAGTAAAGCTCCCTCTACACTGTCCCCATCAAACACTCCCAGGACAGGTACAGCACGGGGTTAGATACAGAGTAAAGATCCCTCTACACTGTCCCCATCAAACACTCCCAGGACAGGTACAGCACGGGGTTAGATACAGAGTAAAGTTCCCTCTACACTGTCCCCATCAAACACTCCCAGGACAGGTACAGCACGGGGTTAGATACAGAGTAAAGCTCCCTCTACACCGTCCCCATCAAACACTCCCAGGACAGGTACAGCACGGGGTAAGATACAGAGTAAAGCTCCCTCTACACTGTCCCCATCAAACACTCCCAGGGCAGGTACAGCACGGGGTTAGATACAGAGTAAAGCTCCCTCTACACTGTCCCCATCAAACACTCCCAGGACAGGTACAGCATGGGGTTAGATACAGAGTAAAGCTCCCTCTACACTGTCCCCATCAAACACTCCCAGAACAGGTACAGCACGGGGTTAGATACAGAGTAAAGCTCCCTCTACACTGTCCCCATCAAACACTCCCAGGACAGGTACAGCACGGGGTTAGATACAGAGTAAAGATCCCTCTACACTGTCCCCATCAAACACTCCCAGGACAGGTACAGCATGGGGTTAGATACAGAGTAAAGCTCCCTCTACACTGTCCCCATCAAACACTCCCAGGACAGGTACAGCACGGGGTTAAATACAGAGTAAAGCTCCCTCTACACTGTCCCCATCAAACACTCCCAGGACAGGTACAGCACGGGGTTAGATACAGAGTAAAGCTCCCTCTACACCGTCCCCATCAAACACTCCCAGGACAGGTACAGCATGGGGTTAGATACAGAGTAAAGCTCCCTCTACACCGTCCCCATCAAACACTCCCAGGACAGGTACAGCACGTGGTTAGATACAGAATGAAGTGAGCTGCTCTCTACCTTGCACTATCAGGTAGACCTGTACAGTGTGAGGTTGGTCCATGGTCTGATATGAGCAGGTGTAGAGTCCCTCATCGTACACATCGACCGGTGAGATCTCGATGCTGTATTCCAATTCACTGTGAGCTCCCAAACTCACCCTCGAGTCCATTGACCACTTATCCCTCCCAGCGTACATGATGCTCGAGCGATTTAACCAGGCCACGCGAGTGACATTACTGTCAATGTAACAGCTGGGGAAAGAACAGAATGAGAGTGAGGAAGAGGGAGTGGGAGAGGGGTGTGAGGGAGACAGAGTGAGAGTGAGGGAGAGGGAGTGGGAGAGAGGGTGTGAGGGAGACAGAGTGAGAGTGAGGGAGAGGGAGTGGGAGAGAGGGTGTGAGGGAGTCAGAGTGAGAGTGAGGAAGAGGGAGTGGGAGAGGGGAGTGAGGGAGACAGAGTGAGAGCGAGAGTGAGGGATTGGGAGTGGGAGAGGGGAGTGAGGGAGACAGAGTGAGAGTGAGGGAGAGGGAGTGGGAGAGGGGGTGTGAGGGAGACAGAGTGAGAGTGAGGGAGAGGGAGTGGGAGAGAGGGTGTGAGGGAGTCAGAGTGAGAGTGAGGAAGAGGGAGTGGGAGAGGGGAGTGAGGGAGACAGAGTGAGAGCGAGAGTGAGGGAGTGGGAGTGGGAGAGGGGTGTGAGGGAGACAGAGTGAGAGCGAGAGTGAGGAAGAGGGAGTGGGAGAGGGGAGTGAGGGAGACAGAGTGAGAGTGAGGGAGAGGGAGTGGGAGAGGGGGTGTGAGGGAGACAGAGTGAGAGTGAGGGAGAGGGAGTGGGAGAGGGGGTGTGAGGGAGACAGAGTGAGAGTGAGGGAGAGGGAGTGGGAGAGAGGGTGTGAGGGAGTCAGAGTGAGAGTGAGGAAGAGGGAGTGGGAGAGGGGAGTGAGGGAGACAGAGTGAGAGCGAGAGTGAGGGAGTGGGAGTGGGAGAGGGGTGTGAGGGAGACAGAGTGAGAGCGAGAGTGAGGAAGAGGGAGTGGGAGAGGGGAGTGAGGGAGACAGAGTGAGAGTGAGGGAGAGGGAGTGGGAGAGGGGGTGTGAGGGAGACAGAGTGAGAGTGAGGAAGAGGGAGTGGGAGAGGGGAGTGAGGGAGACAGAGTGAGAGTGAGGGAGAGGGAGTGGGAGAGGGGAGTGAGGGAGACAGAGTGAGAGTGAGGGAGAGGGAGTGGGAGGGGGAGTGAGGGAGACAGAGTGAGAGTGAGGGAGAGGGAGTGGGAGAGGGGAGTGAGGGAGACAGAGTGAGAGTGAGGAAGAGGGAGTGGGAGAGTGGAGTGAGGGAGACAGAGTGAGAGTGAGGAAGAGGGAGTGGGGGAGGGGGTGTGAGGGAGACAGAGTGAGAGTGAGGGAGAGGAAGTGGGAGAGGGGGTGTGAGGGAGACAGAGTGAGAGTGAGGAAGAGGGAGCGGGAGAGGGGTGTGAGGGAGACAGAGTGAGAGAGAGGAAGAGGGAGGGGGGTGTGAGGGAGACAGAGTGAGAGTGAGGGAGAGGGAGTGGGAGAGGGGTGTGAGGGAGACAGAGTGGGAGTGAGGAAGAGGGAGTGGGAGAGGGGGTGTGAGGGAGACAGAGTGAGAGTGAGGGAGAGGGAGTGGGAGAGGGGGTGTGAGGGAGACAGGGTGAGAGTGAGGGAGAGGGAGTGGGAGAGGGGTGTGAGGGAGACAGAGTGAGAGTGAGGGAGTGGGAGTGTGAGGGAGACAGAGTGAGAGTGAGGGAGAGGGAGTGGGAGAGGGGTGTGAGGGAGACAGAGTGAGAGAGAGGAAGAGGGAGACGGGGTGTGAGGGAGACAGAGTGAGAGAGTGAGGGAGAGGGAGTGGGAGAGGGTGTGAGGGAGACAGAGTGAGAGTGAGGAAGGGGCTAGTGAGAGAGAAAGGGAATGGGAGA
>NW_027598417.1:0-45204 GCF_964194155.1 Cetorhinus maximus | reverse complement strand
GAGAGACAGACAGACACAGAGAGAGGGGAGGGAGAGACAGACAGACACAGAGAGAGGGAGGGAGAGACAGACAGACACAGAGAGAGGGAGGGAGAGACAGACAGACACAGAGAGAGGGAGGGAGAGACAGACAGACACAGAGAGAGGGAGGGAGAGACAGACAGACACAGAGAGAGGGAGGGAGAGACAGACAGACACAGAGAGAGGGAGGGAGAGACAGACAGACACAGAGAGAGGGAGGGAGAGACAGACAGACACAGAGAGAGGGAGGGAGAGACAGACAGACACAGAGAGAGGGAGGGAGAGACAGACAGACACAGAGAGAGGGAGGGAGAGACAGACAGACACAGAGAGAGGGAGGGAGAGACAGACAGACACAGAGAGAGGGAGGGAGAGACAGACAGACACAGAGAGAGGGAGGGAGAGACAGACAGACTGAGACAGAGAGAGAAAGAGAGAGAGAGACAGACAGACTGAGACAGAGAGAGAGAGACTGAGACAGAGAGAGAGAGAGACAGAGAGAGAGAGACTGAGACAGAGAGAGAGAGAGAGAGAGAGAGAGACAAGGCAGACTGGGGGAGAGAGAGAGACAAGGCAGACAGGGAGAGAGAGAGAGACAAGGCAGACAGGGAGAGAGAGAGAGACAAGGCAGACAGGGAGAGAGAGACAAGGCAGAATGGGGGAGAGAGAGACAAGGCAGACTGGGGGAGAGAGAGAGACAAGGCAGACTGGGAGAGAGAGAGACAAGGCAGACTGGGGGAGAGAGAGACAAGGCAGACTGGGAGAGAGAGAGACAAGGCAGACTGGGAGAGAGAGAGACAAGGCAGACTGGGGAGAGAGAGACAAGGCAGACAGGAGAGAGAGAGAGAGAGACAAGGCAGACAGGGAGAGAGAGAGAGAGACAAGGCAGACAGGGAGAGAGAGAGAGAGACAAGGCAGACAGGGAGAGAGAGAGAGAGACAAGGCAGACAGGGAGAGAAAGAGAGAGACAAGGCAGACAGGGAGAGAGAGAGAGAGACAAGGCAGACAGGAGAGAGAGAGAGAGAGAGACAAGGCAGACAGGGAGAGAAAGAGAGAGACAAGGCAGACAGGGAGAGAGAGAGAGACAAGGCAGACAGGGAGAGAGAGAGAGAGACAAGGCAGACAGGGAGAGAAAGAGAGAGACAAGGCAGACAGGGAGAGAGAGAGAGACAAGGCAGACAGGGAGAGAGAGAGAGAGACAAGGCAGACAGGGAGAGAGAGAGAGAGACAAGGCAGACAGGGAGAGAGAGAGAGAGACAAGGCAGACAGGGAGAGAGAGAGAGAGACAAGGCAGACAGGGAGAGAGAGAGAGAGACAAGGCAGACGGGGAGAGAGAGAGAGAGACAAGGCAGACAGGGAGAGAAAGAGAGCGACAAGGCAGACAGGGAGAGAAAGAGAGAGACAAGGCAGACAGGGAGAGAGAGAGAGAGACAAGGCAGACAGGGAGAGAGAGAGACAAGGCAGGGAGAGAGACAGAGACAGGCAGGGAGAGAGACAGAGACAGGCACACCGAGACGGGGCGACGGGGAATCGAGAGTGCGTAGACGGGCGGACCGTGTGGGGGTAGACGGACGGACGGTGTGGGGGGTAACGGGCGGACTGAGAGTGGGGGGTAGACGGGGTGGACCGAGACTTTGCGACAGGCAGACTGAGAGCGAGTGAGGTCAGGCTGACAGAGTGAGAGAGGGGGGAAGAAGCGAGGGACAGGTGGAGAGGGAAAGGGAGAGGTGGGCGGAGGGAGAGACACCTGGGGGGAGATGAGACGGACCCGGAGCTCCCTCGGTCGTATCGAGCCCCCCAGCCAGAGGAGGGGGGATCAAGCTCCCCTCTTCATTGACCGTGTTGGGGAGGGTGGGGAGGGGAGGGGGGAGTGTTAACCTCCAAGCTGGTGCTGACTGACCTCTGACATTTTGCCCCCTCCCCCCCCAATTCGGCCTCTCTCCGCAGCTACGTGGTCCTTGACCTCATGGAGAGCGACCTGCACCAGATCATCCACTCGTCGCAGCCCCTGACCCTGGAGCACACCCGCTACTTCCTCTACCAGCTGCTGCGGGGTCTCAAGTACATCCACTCGGCCAACGTGGTGCACCGGGACCTGAAGCCCAGCAACCTGCTGGTCAACGAGAACTGCGAGCTGAAGATCGGCGACTTCGGCATGGCCCGCGGCCTGAGCTGCCGGCCGGACGAGCCCGAGCCCTTCCTGACCGAGTACGTGGCCACCCGCTGGTACCGGGCGCCCGAGCTGATGCTCTCCCTCCACGGCTACAGCCGGGCCATCGACCTGTGGTCGGCCGGCTGCATCTTCGCCGAGATGCTGGGCCGCCGGCAGCTCTTCCCCGGCAAGAACTACCTGCACCAGCTGCAGCTGATCCTGACGGTGCTGGGCACCCCGCCCGAGCGGCTGGTGGGCTCCATCGGGGCCGAGCGGGTGCGGGCCTACCTGCGGGGGCTGCCCCGCCGCCAGCCGGTGCCCCTCTCCTCCCTCTACCCGGGCGCCGACCCCCAGGCCCTGGAGCTGCTGGGGCTGCTGCTGCGCTTCGACCCCCAGGAGCGGCCCTCGGCCCCCCAGGCGCTGCGCCACCCCTTCCTGGCCAAGTACCACGACCCCCAGGACGAGCCCGCCTGCGTGCCGGCCTTCGACTTCGGCTTCGACCGGCCGGCGCCCAGCCGCGAGCAGCTGAAGGACGCCATCGCCTGGGAGATCGAGGACTTCCACCGGCGGCGCGAGGGCATCCGGCGGGGGATCAGCCGGGCGCCGGCCCTGACCCGCGCACTGCCCGCCGCCCCCTGCCGCGACGTGGATATGCCCAGTGCCGGCGTCGGCGGCAACGGCAGCGATGGCGGCGGCGGCGACGACCCCCCCGGCAGCGGCGCCCAGGACATGATCGACCTGACCTCGCCCTCGCCCGAGGCAGCGGCGGAGGAGGAGGCGGCGGATGAGGAGGCGGGCGCCCCCCCGGGTGGGTGGGGCGGCGGCGGCGAGGAGGAGGAGGAGGAGGAGGGCGAGGACCAGCGGCCGCCCGCCGACGCCAAGAAGGAGGGCGGCATCTCCGCCGACACCAAGGCCGCCCTGAAAGCAGCACTGCTCAAGTCGGCGCTGAGGCAGAAAAATAAAGGTAAGCTTGGGGCTTAACCGTCAGTGGAGGAGAGTGTCCGGATGCAGTCAGTGGAGGAGAGGGTCCGGATGCAGTCAGTGGAGGAGAGGGTCCGGATGCAGTCAGTGGAGGAGAGGGTCCGGATGCAGTCAGTGGAGGAGAGGGTCCGGATGCAGTCAGTGGAGGAGAGGGTCCGGATGCAGTCAGTGGAGGAGAGGGTCCGGATGCAGTCAGTGGAGGAGAGGGTCCGGATGCAGTCAGTGGAGGAGAGCGTCCGGATGCAGTCAGTGGAGGAGAGCGTCCGGGTGCAGTCAGTGGAGGAGAGCGTCCGGGTACAGTCAGTGGAGGAGAGGGTCCGGGTACAGTCAGTAGAGGAGAGGGTCCGGGTACAGTCAGTGGAGGAGAGGGTCCGGGTACAGTCAGTGCAGGTGAGGGTCCGGGTACAGTCATTGCAGGTGAGGGTCCGGGTACAGTCAGTGGAGGAGAGGGCCCGGATACAGTCAGTAGAGGAGAGGGTCCGGGTACAGTCAGTGGAGGAGAGGGTCCGGGTACAGTCAGTGCAGGTGAGGGTCCGGGTACAGTCATTGCAGGTGAGGGTCCGGGTACAGTCAGTGGAGGAGAGGGCCCGGATACAGTCAGTGGAGGAGAGGGTCCGGGTACAGTCAGTGGAGGAGAGGGTCCGGGTACAGTCAGTGGAGGAGAGGGTCCGGATACAGTCAGTGGAGGAGAGGGTCCGGGTACAGTCAGTGGAGGAGAGGGCCCGGGTACAGTCAGTGGAGGAGAGGGCCCGGATACAGTCAGTAGAGGAGAGGGTCCGGGTACAGTCAGTGGAGGAGAGGTTCCGGGTACAGTCAGTGGAGGAGAGGGTCCGGGTACAGTCAGTGGAGGGGAGCGTCCGGATACAGTCAGTGGAGGGGAGCGTCCGGATACAGTCAGTGGAGGGGTGCGTCCGGATGCAGTCAGTGGAGGAGAGGGTCCAGATACAGTCAGTGGAGGAGAGGGTCCGGATACAGTCAGTGGAGGAGAGGGTCCGGATGCAGTCAGTGGAGGAGAGGGTCCGGATGCAGTCAGTGGAGGGGAGGGTCCGCATACAGTCAGTGGAGGAGAGGGTCCGGATGCAGTCAGTGGAGGAGAGGGTCCGGATGCAGTCAGTGGAGGGGAGGGTCCGGATACAGTCAGTGGAGGAGAGGGTCCGGATGTAGTCAGTGGAGGACAGCGTGAGGGAGGAGAGCAGCTGGGGCCACCCTGTCTGTGCCAGCCAATAAACAACCGCCCGGCACCCCACCCAGCCTCCAGCTCTCGGTCCACAGTCCTGTAGGTTACAGCACCTGAAGATCATAATCCAGGTGTTTTTTTTTTGTTAAATGCCATGAGGGTTTCTGCCTCTACAACCCTATCGGGCAGTGAGTTACAGATCCCCAGTGCCCTCCGGGTGAAAAAAACTTACTCCTCAATTCCCCCCTGATCCTTCCAATTAATTTCAGTCCTTTCCCCCTTAGCCCCTGACCTCTCCGCTCAGAGGAATATGTCCTTTCGATCTGGGCTTGTGTCACCGCTTTAGACACCTCGACTGAGTTTCCCCTCCATCCTGAATTAAAGGGCTGCCAACCTCTCCGATCTTTCCTCGTTAAAACTCCCCGCTCCCGGCGAGATCCCCGGTAAACCTCTATAGTACGGTCACACTCTTCCTGTCGTGCAGTGAGTGTGTGACATAGGAGCAGGAGTAGGCCACTCAGCCCCTCGAGCCTGCTCCACCATTCAGTAAGACCATGGCCGATCTAATTGTGGCCTCAACTCCACACTCCGCCCACCCCCCGATAACCTTTGACCCCCTTGTTAGTCAAGAATCCACTCACCTCCGCCTTAAAAATATTCATAATCACATTTTGGTTTAATGTTTGTAAGGCTCCTTTAAAGTTTTTTCTTGATTTTACAGCTGACCTGACTTAGGGGCTGTGCTTGATTTACCCCTTATTTTGTTAATTTAGTTAATTGTTTTAACTCTGAAAGAGATTAAAAATATTCATTGACCCAGCCTCTGGGGAAGAGAGTCCAAAGATTCACAGCCCTCTGAGAGAGAAAACAATTTCTCCTCATCGACGCCTGAAATGGGAGACCCCTTATTTTTAAACTGTGCCCACTAGTTCTAGTCTCTCCCATAAAACATCCTTTCAGCATCTACCCTGTCAAGTCCCCTCAGAATCTTATATGTTTCAATAAGATCAGCTCTCAATCTTCTAAACTCCAATGGATACAGGCCCAACCTGTCCAACCGTTCCTCATAAGATAACGCCCCTATCCCAGGAATCAGCCAAGTAAACCTTCTCTGAACTGCTTCTAACACATTTATAATCCCTCCTTAAGTAAGGAGACCAAAACTGTCCACAGTGCTCTAGGTGCGGTCTCACCAACGCCCTGTACTGTCGGAGCGAGACTTCCCGACCTTTATACTCCATCCCAATAAAGACCGACATTCCATTTGCCTTCCGGATCACTTGCTGCATCTGCGCACCAACTTTTCCTGATTCATGTACCAGGACACCCAGATCCCTCCGCACCTCAGAGTTCTCCATTTAAATAATATTCCGCTTTTCTATTCTATCTGCCAAAGTGGACAAGTTCACATTTTCCCACGTTATGCTCCATCTGCCTATTTTTTTCCAACTCACTTAACCTGTCTATGTCTCTTTGCAGGTTCCTATGTCCTCTTCACAACTTACTTTCCTACCTATCTTTGTGTCGTCAGCAAATTTAGCAACTATCCCATCCGTCCATCCCTCCATTCAAGTCATTGATATAAATCGTAAATATCTAGGGCGCCAGCACTGATCCCTGTGGCACTCCACTTGTCATATCTTGCCAACCTGAAAATGACCCATTTATGCCTACTCTCTGTTTCCTGTTAGCTACCCAATCCTCTACCCATGCTAATATGCTACCCCCCTACACCATCAGTTCTTATTTTGCGTAGTTACCTTTCGTGTGGCACCTTGTCAAATGCCTTCCGGAAATCTAAGTACAGCACCTCCACAGGTTCCCCTTTATCCACGATGTTTGCAATCAAACATGACTTCCCTTTCACTAAACCATGTTGAATCTGCCAGAGCTGGACGCAGTACTCCAGCTGTGGCCTAACTACTGCTTTAGGCGGTTCGAGCATAGCCTCCCTGCTCAGATACTCGAAGCCTCGGCTAACAGTGGGAAGAATCCAGTTTCCTGCCTTAACAGCCTCACCGAGCTGCCCTGCTGCCTTGAGGGATCTGTGGAGGTGCACTCCCTCTGTTCCTCCCCTGCTTCTCTCACTATCCTACCAGTTAGTGTGTACTCCCTTGCCTTGTTAGACCTCCCCAGATGCGTTAACCTCATGCTCCATCCGATTAAACTGCATTTGCCACTTCTCTGCCCGCCTGCCCAGTCTGTTGACACCTCCCCGCAGCCGACGGCTTTCTTCCTGGTTGTCAACTGCCCGGCCAGGTTTTGTGTCATCTGCATTTTTTCTTAACCACACACCCCCCTACCCACCCCCGCCTTTACGTTTTAAATCGTCACGACTTACCACAAGCGGCCGGAGACGCAGGACCGGGCCCTGCGGACTCCTTCTCAAAACAACCTTCCAGTCACCAGAAACCTCCGTCGACCATTAACATCCGCTTCCCGCCTGATCCGATGTTGGATCCGATTTGCCACTTGTCCGTGGGGGCGGAACGTTCCGGCTCCTCAACCCCGCCCACCCCTCCCCGGCCAGGATTAGTGGCGGGCGAGGTGGGGGGGGTGGTGGGGGGGGGTTCGACACGACAGAAGCCGAAAAATCGGTTCCCACATTCCCGCCGTTTTGCACCACATTAACAGGATGCCGATGAAGGCCCGGCTGGAATCGTGTCCACCACACTCCCCGTACAGCAGTGGGTGGGTGGAGCATCTGAGATGTGGATGTGGTTGAGAAAGGAAGAGACGTGTCGAAGCCTTTCGTCATGCACTCATCAGGACCCTTGGCAAGAATGCCAACATAAGGGGAAAACAACAATTTATACTGCATGAGGAGAGAGCGCCGATTGGTTGGCAAGTGGACTCTGATTGGTGAAAGCGTTGCCATGGGGGAATGCACCAATTGATGGCGACTGACAATTAACTGCCAAGCATTGTTTGAAATTTAAACCAGGCAGCTTGACCCTGATTGGTCAAGGCATTGTCCTGGGGGGGCCAATGTCAGTCACCATCAATTGGTTCATTCTCCACGGCAACGCCTCTACCAGAGTCCACTTGCCAACCAACCAGCATTCTCTTCTCATACAGTATAAATTGTTGTTTTCCCTTGATGAGTACTTTGACATGCCTCTTTTTTTCTTTAGCAATACTCAAGTTCTGTGCTACCCAAGCCATAAGATGTGGATCTTCTAACTTCAGGACCATCCAGGAGATGGATCTTCTCGTTCAGGGGGTGGTTTAGTTGATGTCTGGCCGCCTTTTTAAATATGGCACCCGGATACGACGGCAGGACACCAGCCACCCAGCTCACTCCGCTGCGCAAAACGTTGGCAAAGCCCCGACTGTATAACTAATTAGGCCGGCGTCACGCGATATGGCGTCAATTCTCACTGGCCGTTCCCATCCCGCCGCGGAACTTGGTCCCGGAATGGAAAATTCTGCCCTCGGATTCCGGGGGCTCTTATTTAATTGACACAGCTGCCCCATGGGAGCTTCTCGAAATCCTTGGGGGTTACATCTACCACGTTCCCCTCATCGGCCCTCCTTGTTACCTCCTCAAAAAAAAAAAATTGAATCAAGTTAGTCGGGCACGATCTTCCCTTAACCCTTCCGCACTGACTCTCTTCTTCCGGCTTCTCCCATTTTTTATCCAGGGTCACCTGGTTGATCACCCTCCTCCACCTCCCCCTGTCAGTCACATATTCCTCTTCCTATCCTGCTGCGCTTAAGCCTCTCGCCACCTCATCTTTCCATCTGGTCTTCGGCCTTCCTCTTCTTCTTGTCTGCCCCATCTCCATCGCTCGCCTCACCACATCCCCTCCTCCTCCTCTCTGTCTCTCTCTCTCTCTCTCTCTCTCTGTCTTTTTCTCTCTCCGCAACAGAGAACCATTTCAGTCTCTTCTTGGCTACTTCCTTCGGTGATCCCACAATCTTCACTGACCCCCTGATGCGCTGGGTCCTGATTTTTGTCCCCTCTCCTGACTCCAGATACTTTGGGAAGTTTTCAAAGTCTTCGACAGTGAAGCCAAACGCAAATTCCCTGTTCCACATCTCTGCCATTTCCTTGTTTTCCATTATCAGGCCCCCATACTCTCTCTCTCTCTCTAGAGGAACACCTGCTTTGATTACTCTTCTCCTATTTAAATACTTCTGGAAACCATTACCGTCTGCTTTTATATTACTAGCTAGCTTCCTCCCATACTCGTCTTTATCCCTCTACTTTTTGCAGGCTCTTAGAATTTGCCTCAAGCCTAAAACGAGGGGGGAGGGGGCACAGTTTCAGAATGAGGGGTCTCCCATTGAAGACGGAGATGAGGAGGAATTTCTTCTCTCAGAGGGTGGTCAGTCTGTGGGATTCTCTCCCTCCACCAGAGAGCAGTGGAGGCCGGGACGTTGAATATACTCAAGGCCAAGTGAGACGGGTTTCTGATCGACGAGGGAGTCGAGGGTTATGGGGGGAGAGGACAAGCAGGAAAGTGGAATTGAGGCCACAATCAGATCAGCCGCGATCTTATCGAATGGCGGAGCAGGCTTGAGGGGCCGAATGGCCTACTGCTGCTCCTAAGCGCTGTGTTCCTGTGACTGCACACATCCATCTCCACATCAGTATCTCAGCAGTATCCAGTCGCTGTTCGTCTCTTGATGCCGCCCTGCTTTCTGCACGGTATAACAAGGCTGGTCTCACGACTGCCTCATAGAACGATTCATTCCTATTCTGCTATCCACTGACCCCAGGCACCTGAAACGACTCACTCTCTCCAGGTCTTCACCCAGAATCTTCACCCTGATCCTCTTCCCTAGGCTCAAACAGACGGTCCATATGTTGGGTCTTTGCTGATCTTCATAGCCCTCGTCTTCCAGTCCCTCTCTCTCTCTCTCTCTTCAGTTCTCCAGATACTTGGTTATGTCCTCGTCATCCCCACTGCGTAGCTCAGTGTCATCCACAAACACCATTGACACAGGCACTTCCCGTGAGACCATAAGCCGTGCGAGCAGAAGTAGGCCATTCAGCCCATCAAGCCTGCTCCGCCATTCAATGAGATCACGACTGATCCGATAATCCTCAACTCCACTTTCCTGCCTTTTCCCCGTAACCCTTGATTCCCTGACTGATTAAAAACCCGTCTATCTCAGCCTTGAATGTACTGAATGAACCAGCCTCTGCGGTAAAGAGTTCCACCGATTCACTACCCTCTGAGAGAAGAAATTCCTCCTCATCTCCGTCTTCAACCGGCGAACCCCTTACTCTGAGACTGTGCCCTCTGGTCCTAGACTCTCCCACAAGGGGAAACAACCTCTCAGCATCTACCCTGTCAAGGCCCCCTCAGAATCTTCTATGTTTCAATAAGGTCGCATCTCATTCGTCTAAAGTCCCAACGAGTACAGCCAACCTACTCAACCTCTCCTCATCAGAAAATCCCTCCATCCCCGGGATCAACCTTCTCCAGACTGCCTCCAATGCCGGTACATCTTTCCTTAGATCAGGGGACTGAAACTGTTCACCGTATTCTAGGTGTGATCCAACTAGTGCCTTGTATAGTTTGAGCAAGATTTTCCACCTGACTTGCTCAGTTGGAACGCCCACGACTGCCAGTAAGAGGAAGGGAGCTCAGCGCTGGTGCTCGGTGTCGTCTGACTTCGAAACTCTCTCTCTTCCCCGCCCCCTACCTCCACACTGCTTCTTACTCTCGCCTGGCCCTCCTTGCATGCGCTCTGTCACAGCCTTGCCTGTTTCTTGGGGACTCCCTGAATCCCCAGACTTCCTCCCGAGACAGCAGGTCGGAAGCCTTCCCCGGAACCAGGAGCCGTCTTAAACAGCGCACACCACACTGGCCGTCGCCCAGCCCCTCTGGCACCTGCACCTGCACCCCTGAGGCCGGCTGGAGAACATTCGCTGGAGCCTCCGCTGTTCCAGTCACTTACCCCTCTCCACTTTGCGGGATACATTTCACCCAACCCTGGGGGCTTATCCCCTTTCAAAGATGCCAGAATTTCCTCTCCCGCTCTGTGTAACCCATCCAAAACGTCACGTTCCCCCTCCTAACGACAATGTCAGCATCGCTCCTCTCTCTCTGTGAAGACAGACGCAATGTATTCATTCAGAGCTGTGCAGATGCCTTCCGCCTCCACGCATCAGCTATCTTTTTTGACCTGTAACGGCTCCTAGTCTTTTCCTAGTTACCCCCTTGCATTGTGGGTCTTTACATAACATCTTCAGGTTCTCCTTGATTTTGATTTCCAATTTTTTTTTTAAGTGTTCTTGGCTTTCCTGACTTGCTTTTTAACTGCACCTCTACACTTCCTATTCTCCTCTCGGCTTTCTGCAGTGTTGAGCTCTCAATATCTGACGTAATCTTCCCTTTTTTTACCTTCTGCCTCCCGCTGCTCTGACGCTCATTTACCTTCGAGTAGCGGTTCCCAGTTTCCTCTTTTGCCAAGTCTTGGCCAAGTAAAGTTAACCTTTCCCCAATTTACAATGTTTACTCATGGTCCGCCTTTGTCCTTTGCCATGACCCCTTGCAATCTAACTGAATTATGATCACTACTATCAAAATGCTCCCCGGCTGATGCACCTTCTGGCTGACCAGCTTTATTCCCCAACACCAAGTCCAGAACTGCCTCTTCCCTTGTTGGGTTTCTGACGTACTGGCGAATAAAAGTCCCCCTGATTGCATTTGAAGAATTCTGTGCCCTTGGTGCCTTTGATAGTTGAATTCACCCCGGTTCGTACTGGGGTGATTCAAATCTCCCACGATTACTGGATGGTCTCTGCACTTGTCGCCCACAGAAACGGCCAACTGCAGCCAGGAGCACCTGGACCCTCGGCGCCCTGTCACGGCCCAGGAGAGGCAGCGGGAACGCGAAGAGAAGCGACGGAGGCGACAGGAGAGAGCCAAGGAGCGGGAACGGAAGCAGCGGGAGAGGGAGCGCAAGGAGCTGAAGGAAGGCGACGTCCTGGGAGGGGTAGTGCTGAGCCAGGGCGACAAGAGCCTCCTGGAGCGCTGGATGAAGATGACAGAAGGGCGGGGGAGGCCCGAGGCTGGGGAGGGGGGCATCCCGCTTCTCAATGGAGGCATCGAGGGCCTGCCGGCCTGGGCCGGCCCCGGAGGCCTGCAAGAGGTGATGGCGGGGCCCAGGCCTGCTTTAGGCCTGGGAACGGGCTCAGGCCTGGGGCCTGGTGTGGGCTTTGGGCCTACTGTAGGCCTCGGGACGACAGTCAGCTTCGGGCCTGCCTCAGGCATTGAGCCTAGTGTACGCCTTGGTCCAGCCATACGCTTCGCAGCTGCCTCAGGCCTGGGGCCTGGTGTAGGAGTTGGGCCCAGCGTAGGCCTGGGGCCCGCCCTAGGCTTTGGGCCTGCCTCTGGCCTCAGGCCGGGCATAGGCCTCGGCCCCGGTGTGACGCACGGCGAAGCCCCCTCAGCTGCCCCCAAAACCGACCTGCCTTCCACCGCCTGCTTCCCGGCCAGCCCCTTCCAGATGCCGGCCTCCGGCCTGGCGCCGCTCCGAGAAACGGCCGAGGCCCGAGGCGAAGGCCCGGGCCCCGCTTTCCACCGGCCCCCTCAGCCCTTCGGCCTGGGCCCGGGCGAGCCCTGGGCCGAGCCGGGCCGCCCTCCCCTCCTCCTGCCCCCAGGCCTCTGCGAGGGGCCGTGGAGTAGCGGCTCCAACCCCCCGGCCCCCAGGTCTGACCATCCCTTCCCCCGGGCCCCCCTGCCTCACAACAGCTCTGGCTTCGGGACGCTGGCCTCTCGGGATGGAGCTTCGCAACCGCCCGCCTTCCCCCAGGAGCAAGAGGAGGATCCGAAGACCCAGGGCCTAGGGCCTCATCCGCCACTCGCCTCTGAAGCCTCGAGCGGCGACTCGCTGGATGTCAACACAGTGACCCACCAGCTCTCAAAGTCACAGGTAAGGTGCGGCCTGGAGGGCGTGGACTTAGACAGCGCCTGTGTTCAACCAGGAAAGAAATTCCACACGCAAGGAGATGTTAGGGACACGTGAACGAGAGCTCACTTAAAGGAGAAACTTAAAGGAGGAAAGAGAGAGCTGGAGAGGGAGAGAGGGTTAGGGAGGGAATTCCAGAGCCTAGGGCCGCCCCCAGGCAGCTGAAGTCCCGGCCGCCAATGGCGGAGCGTAGGGAATCAGGGGACGCTCGAGAGGCCGGAGTTGGAGGAGCGCAGGGATCTCGGAGGGTGGTAGGAGGTTACAGAGATAGGGAGGGTTGTAGGAGCGAGGGGAGGTTACAGAGATAGGGAGGGTTGTAGGGGCTGGAGGAGGTTACAGAGATAGGGAGGGTTGTAGGGTCTGGAGGAGGTTACAGAGATAGGGGGGGTTGTAGGGGCTGGAGGACGTTACAGAGATAGGGAGGGTTGTAGGGGCTGGAGGAGGTTACAGAGATAGGGAGGGTTGTAGGGGCTGGAGGAGGTTACAGAGATAGGGAGGGTTGTTGGGGTGGAGGAGGTTACAGAGATAGGGAGGGTTGTAGGGACTGGAGGAGGTTACAGAGATAGGGAGGGTTGTAGGGGCTGGAGGAGGTTACATAGATAGGGTTGTAGGGGCTGGAGAAGGTTACAGAGATAGGGTGTGTTGTAGGGGCTGGAGCAGGTTACAGAGATAGGGAGGGTTGTAGGGGCTGGAGGACGTTACAGAGATAGGAGGGTTGTTGGGGCTGGAGGAGGTTACAGAGATAGGGAGGGTGGTAGTGGCTGGAGGAGGTTACAGAGATAGGGAGGGGTGTAGGGGCTGGAGGAGGTTACAGAGATAGGGGGGTTGTAGGGGCTGGAGGAGGTTACAGAGATAGGGAGGGTTGTCGGGGCTAGAGGAGGTTACAGAGATAGGGAGGGTTGTCGGGGTGGACGAGGTTACAGAGATAGGGAGGGTTGTCGGGGTGGACGAGGTTACAGAGATAGGGAGTGTTGAGTCCATGGAGAATATGGAAAACAAGGGTGAGAATTTTAAAATGGAGACTGGGTGGGATGGGGTGTAAGTCGGGGCCAGCGAGGGCGGAAGGTGATGGCTGACGCGTCCTTGGGAAGACGCTGCTGAAAACTGACCGAGCTCTCGTTCACCTGTCCCTCCCTGTGTGGCTCGGGATCGGATAGCGCTCGCTAAGACCCCTGTGAGGCCTCGGGACGCTGGCTGGGGCTTAGGCCGGGCATTCGTGACCTCAAGCCCACCCTGCTCTCACTAAACTCACAGAACAAAAAGGCCCCTTGGCTTAGCTCAAGTCACCCCTGCCCTTGCATCAGATTTTAAATCCCTCCCTGGCCTCTCCCCCCTCACCAGCTTTCCACCAACTCCCAAGCCTCCTGCAGCCGGGCTGAACACCTCGAGCTGCTCCGTTGGCGGGAGCTGTGTTTAAGGTTGCAGACGCTCTCAAGCCCACGCCAGGTCACTGCTGTTGGTAGCGGTGAGTCAGCCACAGGCTTGGTTCTCTCGAGCAGCTCAGGGAGACCTTGGCTGGGGTGACGGTAAATTGGCGGCTCCCAAACCTCGGCACTTCCCAGGGGAGGTTAAGAACATGAGAAATAGGAGCAGCAGTAGGCCATTCAGCCCCTCGAGCCTGTTTCCCCCGTTCTACAAGGTCACAGCTGATCTGACTGTGGCCTCAACTCCACTTTCCTGTCCGTCCCCCCTCGTAACCCTCGACTCCCTCATCGATCAGAAACCCGTCTCACTCGGCCTTGAATATATTCAACGGCCTCCACTGCTCTCTGAGGGGGGAGAGAATCCCACAGACTGACCACCCTCTGAGAGAAGAAATTCCTCCTCATCTCCGTCTTCACCGGGAGACCCCTCATTCTGAAACTGTGCCCCCCCCACACCTCGTTCTAGATTCCACCCCCACGAGGGGGAAACATCCTCTCAGCATCCACCCCTGTCGAGCTCCTCCCCCCTCAGAATCTTATCTGTCTCGATAAGGTCGCCTCTCATTCTTCTAAACTCCAATGGGTACAGGGCCCAACCTGCTCAACCTCTCCTCACAAGACAAACCCCCTTCATCCCAGGAATCGGCCGAGTGAACCTTCTCTGAACGGCCTCCAGTGCGAGTCTGTCCCTCCTTAAGTAAGGAGACCAAAACTGTCCCCAGTGCTCCAGGTGCGGTCTCCCCAACGCCCTGTACAGTCGGAGCAAGACTCCCCGACCTTTATACTCCATCCCCCCTCGCAATAAAGGACAACATTTCACTTGCCTTCCCGATCACTTGCTGCATCTGCACACCAACTTTTTGTGATTCACATACAGGGAGACAGAAGCAGTCTGACTGTGCAATGCAGACTGAGTCAAATTGACCAAAAAGGGCAAGGGTAGACTTGGAAGCACTTCGCAAGGGAAATGGCCTGTTGGCCTTTATGGCAAGGGAACTGGAGTACAGGAATAAGGAAGTCTTGCTTCAGTTGTACCGGGTTGTGGTGAGGCCGCACCTGGAATACTGTGCGCAGTTTTGATCTCCGTGTTTAAGGAAGGATATCCTTGCGTTGGGAGTCGATACAGCGGAGGATCACTCGATTGGTCCCTGGGACGGGGGGGGGTGTCCTGTGAGTAAATTGGGTCTGTATTCTCCGGAGTTTCGAAGAATGAGAGTCGATCTCATTGAAACCTACCCCGATGCTGAAGGGGTTTGACAGGGTGGACACTGAGAGGTTGTTTCCCCCCACACTGGTTGGGGAATGGAGAATGCGGAGGGGGGAGGGGGGCACAGTCTCAGGGTGAGGGGTCGGCCATTTTGGACTGAGATGAGGAGAAATCTCTTCACTCGGAGGGTCGTGAATCTTTGGGATTCTCTACCCCAGAGGGTTGTGGACGCTCCGTCGTTGACTATATTCCAGACCGGGGATCGGGAGATTTTCGGTCTCTCAGGGAATCGAGGGATACGGGGAGCGGGCCGGGAGGGAGGAGCTGAGGCAGATGACCGGCCAGGATTGTATTGAATGGGGGAAACAGGCTGGATGGGCCGAAGAGTCCACTCCTGCTGTATCTTTCCTGCTTCCACCATTCAGCACCACCTCCTCCCTCTAACCATTCCCCGTAACTATACACCCAGCCTTTCCTACTGATCCCAATAACACCAATCCCTCCAAACATACCCCAGCAACGTATCCTGACTGTCCTGCCAGCCAAGACTGCCCCTGTGTACATGTTCCCTCGCAGCGTCCTTCCGGTTTTCCCTATTCCCTCTGGCCTCCAAATAAAATAATACAGCCCCCAACCCCGCCCCCTGGCAAAAAAGAAGGCTGCCACCAAGCACCTGAAAGCAGACCTCGATAAAAACACTGCCCCCCACCCCACCGCCAGACGTTCCTTTTTATTCTACATCCTAACAGGGATTTCATCCCACCCTTGGAGGAGGAAGCGATCAGAACGTGACTCCCGCCTGCCTGTTTTGCCCGTGCGACAGGCTAACAATCGCACGGGCAACGTGAAATCGCTGTCAGTCAGCTTTCTAACGTCCTCCATCGGCCCGGACTCTCCCCACCCACCCCTCCCTGCCCTTCACCCTTCACCCCCTTGCCCTCGCCCACCTCCCGGACATGCCCTGGCGTGCCTTGTTGCCATCCGGCGGCGGAGGTCCCCCGTGGGAGGCCCTCTACGGTGGGGATGGGGTTGGGGGGGTGGGGGGAATGGGGTGTCTGTCCTCCCCCTTTCCATCGGGGACCTGGGGTGGAGGGTGATTGTGTAGGTTCGCGGACTCCCAAGAGACCTGCGGCCTTGTGGGGGTCCCGTGGGCCGCGTCTGTGTGAATCGGTGTAGGCCGCGCTCCCCCTTTCTCAGTTATTTGAAGAACCTTTCACCGTTTGTTTCGCTTGCACTTCAGCCCCACGCCCCCTGACCTCTGGGCACCCGGTGCGGAGGGGAAACCGGGAGGGAGGAGGAGCTCCCTGGCACACCTGCTCCTGGGCCTGGCCAAGTCGGCCAGGGACAGGTCCGGGGGTAGCGGGCGATCGAGGGGGTCGCCCGACCCGACTGTCTGCCCCTCTTTCTCGGCCGGGTGTCCCTGGAGAGGGAGCAGGCGGTGTCCGCTGGCACTGTGCCTGGTGGGCACCGCGGGGACTGGCGAGTTTTATCGACATCCCCCCCCCCTTAATCACACTTTAGTTTGTTTAATGTTTGCTTCCTGTAAATTTTGTCTTTTGCTTCTGCAGTTTCCCTTTAAGGGGTTGCTTTTTAATTCGGCCTTGGCTTTGCCTCATTTAGTTTGTTTGTAACCAAAAGAGTTCCCCCGTGCGCCCGCCGACTGCAATAGTGCCGGGGTGCGCCATGACGTCCGGACACATGCCCGACAGCGTTTCGAGGGATTTTATGTGTGTTTTGGGTCGGGCGCGTGGACTAGCTGGGAACGCAGGACCCTGTTGTACTCAGGCCGCTGTGTGCTTGTCTGTGCCGTGCAGGTGAAGGATATATTGCCGCCGTTGTTCTCGGTGACGCCGAAGGGGAGCGGCGCAGGATACGGAGTGGGCTTCGACCTGGAAGAGTTCCTCAATCAGTCCTTCGACATGGTGGGAGAGAGTCACGACAGGTAAGACGCCCTCTCCCTTGCCCAGGGTCCCGACTGCCCATGGTCAGGAAGCCATGGCATAGAACCCCTACACGCCAGAGACTCGAGCCTCCTCCGCCTGGCTGACACCCCCCTCTGGTGGCCCCGGACAGAGGGAGGGCCGCCCTGCCGGAGGGTCAGTACTGAAGGAGGGCCACACCGTCGGAGGGTCAGTGCTGAGGGAGAGCCGCACTGTCGGAGGGTCAGTGCTGAGGGAGCACCGCACTGTCAGCGGGTCAGTGCTGAGGGAGCGCCGCACTGTCGGAGGGTCAGTGCTGAGGTAGCGCCGCACTGTCGGAGGGTCAGTGCTGAGGGAGCACCGCACTGTCAGCGGGTCAGTGCTGAGGGAGCGCCGCACTGTCGGAGGGTCAGTGCTGAGGTAGCGCCGCACTGTCGGAGGGTCAGTGCTGAGGGAGTGCGGCACTGTCAGAGGGTCAGTACAGAGGGAGTGCCGCAGTGTCGGAGGGTCAGTACAGAGGGAGTGCCGCACTGTCGGAGGGTCAGTACAGAGGGAGCGCCGCACTGTCGGAGGGTCAGTACAGAGTGAGTGCAGCACTGTCGGAGGGTCAGTACTGAGGGAGCGCCGCACTGTCGGAGGGTCAATACAGAGGGAGCGCCGCACTATCGAAGGGTCAGTACTGAGGGAGCGCCGCACTGTCGGAGGGTCAGTACTGAGGGAGCGCCGCACTGTCGGAGGGTCAGTACTGAGGGAGCGCCGCACTGTCGGAGGGTCAATACAGAGGGAGCGCCGCACTGTCGGAGGGTCAGTACTGAGGGAGCACCGCACTGTCGGAGGGTCAATACAGAGGGCGAGCGGCACTGTCGGAGGGTCAGTGCTGAGGGAGCGCCGCACTGTCGGAGGGTCAGTGCTGAGGGAGCGCCGCACTGTCGGAGGGTCAGTGCTGAGGGAGCGCCGCACTGTCGGAGGGTCAGTGCTGAGGGAGCGCCGCACTGTCGGAGGGTCAGTGCTGAGGGAGCGCCGCACTGTCGGAGGGTCAGTACTGAGGGAGCGCCGCACTGTCGGAGGGTCAATACAGAGGGAGAGCCGCACTGTCGGAGGGTCAGTACTGAGGGAGTGCCGCACTGTCGGAGGGTCAGTACTGAGGGAGAGCCGCACTGTCGAAGGGTCAATACAGAGGGAGCGCAGCACTGTCGGAGGGTCAATACAGAGGGAGCGCCGCACTGTCAGAGGGTCAATACAGAGGGAGCGTCGCACTGTCGGAGGGTCAATACAGAGGGAACGCCGCACTGTCGAAGGGTCAGTGCTGAGGGAGCGCCGCATTGTCGGAGGGTCAGTGCTGAGGGAGAGCCGCACTGTCGGAGGGTCAGTACTGAGAGAGAGCCGCACTGTCGGAGAGTCAGTACTGAGGGAGTGCCGCACTGTCGGAGGGTCAGTGCTGAGGGAGAGCCGCACTGTCGGAGGGTCAGTACTGAGAGAACGCCGCACTGTCGGAGCTGGATATTAATAATGATCCTCTGAGGTGAACTTAAAAACCTCATAACCACTAGTGCAAGTAGAGGAAGAGAAATACAGATAGGCTGCTGTGTTTGTAGCTGTACCTGTCCTGGAAGTGTTTGATGGGGACGGTGTAGAGGGAGCTTTATGCTGTATCTAACCCCGTGCTGTAGCTGTCCTGGGAGTGTTTGATGGAGACGGTGTAGAGGGAGCTTTACGCTGTATCTAACCCCGTGCTGTAGCTGTCCTGGGAGTGTTTGATGGAGACGGTGTAGAGGGAGCTTTACTCTGTATCTCACCCCGTGCTGTACCTGTCCTGGGAGTGTTTGATGTGGACTGTGTAGAGGAAGATTTACTCTGTATCTAACCCCGTGCTGTACCTGTCCTGGGAGTGTTTGATGGGGACCGTGTAGAGGGAGCTTTACTCTATATCTAACCCCGTGCTGTACCTGCCCTGGGAGTGTTTGATGGGGACGGTGTAGAGGGAGCTTTACTCTGTATCTAACCCCATGCTGTACCTGTCCTGGGAGTGTTTGATGGGGACGGTGTAGAGGGAGCTTTACTCTGTATCTAACCCATGCTGTACCTAACCCGTGCTGTACCTGTCCTGGGAGTGTTTGATGGGGCCAGTGTAGAGGGAGATTTACTCTGTATCTAACCCCATGCTGTACCTGTCCTGGGAGTGTTTGATGGACATGGTGTAGAGGGAGCTTTACTCTGTACTCTGTATCTAACCCCATGCTGTACCTTTCCTGGGAGTGTTTGATGGGGACTGTGTAGAGGGAGCTTTACACTGTATCTAACCCCGTGCTGTACCTGTCCTGGGAGTGTTTGATGGAGTCAGTGTAGAGGGAGCTTCACTCTGTATCTAACCCCGTGCTGTACCTGTCCTGGGAGTGTTTGATGGAGTCAGTGTAGAGGGAGCTTCACTCTGTATCTAACCCCGTGCTGTACCTTTCCTGGGAGTGTTTGATGGAGACGGTGTAGAGGGAGCTTTACTCTGTATCTCACCCCGTGCTGTACCTGTCCTGGGAGTGTTTGATGTGGACTGTGTAGAGGAAGATTTACTCTGTATCTAACCCCGTGCTGTACCTGCCCTGGGAGTGTTTGATGGGGACGGTGTAGAGGGAGCTTTACTCTGTATCTAACCCCATGCTGTACCTGTCCTGGGAGTGTTTGATGGGGACGGTGTAGAGGGAGCTTTACTCTGTATCTAACCCATGCTGTACCTGTCCTGGGAGTGTTTGATGGGGCCAGTTTAGAGGGAGATTTACTCTGTATCTAACCCCGTGCTGTACCTGTCCTGGGAGTGTTTGATGGGGACGGTGTAGAGGGAGCTTTACTCTGTATCTAACCCGTGCTGTCCCTGTCCTGGGAGTGTTTGATGGGGTCAGTGTAGAGGGAGCTTCACTCTGTATCTAACCCCGTGCTGTACCTGTCCTGGGAGTATTTGATGGGGACCGTGTAGAGGGAGATTTACTCTGTATCTAACCCCGTGCTGTACCTGTCCTGGGAGTGTTTGTGGAGACAGTGTAGAGGGAGCTTTACTCTGTATCTAACCCCGTGCTGTACCTGTCCTGGGTGTGTTTGATGGGGACAGTGAAGAGGGAGCTTTACTCTGTATCTAACCCCGTGCTGTCCCTGTCCTGGGAGTGTTTGATGGGGACTGTGAAGAGGGAGCTTTACTCTGTATCTAACCCCGTGCTGTACCTGTCCTGGGAGTATTTGATGGGAACAGTGTAGAGGGAGCTTTACTCTGTATCTAACCCCGTGATGTACCTGTCCTGGGAGTGTTTGATGGGGTCAGTGAAGAGGGAGCTTTACTCTGTATCTAACCCCGTGCTGTACCTGTCCTGGGATTGTTTGATGGGGACAGTGTAGAGGGAGCTTTACTCTGTATCTAACCCCGTGCTGTACCTGTCCTGGGAGTGTTTGATGGGGACAGTGTAGAGGGAGCTTTACTCTGTATCTAACCCCGTTTTGTACCTGTCCTGGAAGTGTTTGATGGGGACAGTGTAGAGGGAGCTTTACTCTGTATCTAACCCCGTGCTGTACCTGTCCTGGGAGTGTTTGATGGGGACTGTGTAGAGGGAGCTTTACACTGTATCTAACCCCGTGCTGTACCTGTCCTGGGAGTGTTTGATGGAGTCAGTGTAGAGGGAGCTTCACTCTGTATCTAACCCCGTGCTGTACCTGTCCTGGGAGTGTTTGATGGAGACGGTGTAGAGGGAGCTTTACGCTGTATCTAACCCCGTGCTGTAGCTGTCCTGGGAGTGTTTGATGGGGACGGTGTAGAGGGAGATTCACTCTGTATCTAACCCCGTGCTCGACCTTGACAAACAATGCTGAGTCTCTTTTTTCTCCTTCTTCCTTCTAGCCAGGGTGACTCCGCCCCTCTCTCAGCCTCTCTGCTCGCCGATTGGCTGGAAGTCCATCGGATGAACCCAGCTGATATGGAGTCGCTGCAGCAGGAGCTACAACTTGGTTCGCCCATGATCCTCTCTGACGTGCCGGACCTTTAGCATGACGGGGTCAGGACCTGGCCTGCTCGAATCGAGGCCCGGACTGTCTCGCAATCCTTCACTAGGTCACCAGAGGGCTGGGTTTCACATTGGCTCGACCCAAATAGTTATTCCTCCAGCGGAGAGACCGGGATTCGAGGGACCGCTTTTCTCCTCGGTGCCAATTAGTTACTGTGACGTCAAACAGAGGGAACGTCATCCCCAGGCCCCACACTTCAAACAGTGTCAGCTCCGCAGGAGAGCCGCTCAATCGGAGGGTCAGTGCTGAGGGAGAGCCGCACTGTCGGAGGGTCAGTGCTGAGGGAGAGCCGCACTGTCGGAGGGTCAGTGCTGAGGGAGAGCCGCACTGTCGGAGGGTTAGTGCTGAGGGAGAGCCGCACTGTCGGAAGGTCAGTGCTGAGGGAGAGCCGCACTGTCGGAGGGTCAGTACTGAGGGAGCGCCACACTGTCGGAGGGTCAGTACTGAGGGAGTGCCGCTCCATCGGAGGGTCAGTGCTGAGGGAGAGCCGCACTGTCGGAGGGTCAGTACTGAGGGAGTGCTGCACTGTTGGAGGGTCAGTGCTGAGGGCGTCCTGCACTGTTGGAGGGTCAGTGCTGAGGGAGTGCTGCACTGTTGGAGGGTCAGTGCTGAGGGAGTGCTGCACTGTTGGAGGGTCAGTGCTGAGGGAGCGCCGCACTGTCGGAGGGTCAGTGCTGAGGGAGCACCGCACTGTCGGAGGGTCAGTATTGAGGGAGAGCCGCACTGTCGGAGGGTCAGTATTGAGGGAGAGCCGCACGGTCGGAGGGTCAGTATTGAGGGAGAGCCGCACTGTCGGAGGGTCAGTATTGAGGGAGAGCCGCACTGTCGGAGGGTCAGTATTGAGGGAGCGCCGCACTGTCGGAGGGTCAGTATTGAGGGAGTGCTGTAGTCTACCTGTCTGCCCTCTGAGATTTCCTGGTCACTACTGGAAGATGGGCGGAGGGGGGAGTTGCCCCTGGGGTCCAGCATTTTCCCCTCCAGCTACAGCCCTGAATAAACCATCTCATTGCTTTGCTGTTTGTGGGTCAATGCTGGAACAGGGACCTACCTGCCCTTTGCCCTACATTACAAGCATGTTTACAGCTCAAGTCGTACTGGGAGATTAATGGTCACTGGCACGCGTTTGGAGTGGATTCTGGATGGGAACAGGGTATGGCCATAGCACCTTGTCCTCCACTAGGAATGAAACACATTGTAAATAAAAAGTTCTGAATTCGAGAACTTGCCTCCTGCTTACTGCTGTCCACCACCCGGCTATTGTTGGGAGCACTACCCGAGTATCTCAGTAACGATAGGCTGACTGAATTACTGGTGAAGGGAAGGTCTGTGGGTTCGGTGAACTTCCAGAAGACATT
The DNA here is from genome assembly GCF_964194155.1 of Cetorhinus maximus. Taxonomy (NCBI): domain Eukaryota; kingdom Metazoa; phylum Chordata; class Chondrichthyes; order Lamniformes; family Cetorhinidae; genus Cetorhinus; species Cetorhinus maximus. Next base: position 23,001 of record NW_027598417.1, on the reverse strand, counting down.
TGTTGAAGTGCCACATGACAGACTTGTTCGCTCAAGTTGAAACCCGTGGAATTGCAGGGAAATTATTGGTCTAGTCTGAAGGCTGGCTGAGAGACTGGTGACGGAGAGTCGGGACAATGGACAGATACTCCCATCGGGCAGAACGTGACTCGGGGTGTCCCGTAAGGGTGTGCGTCGGGGCCTGAATGATTCACCGTGCTCACAAACTACTTGGATGTTGGGGATAGAAAGACACCAATCCACGTTTGCCACCGACACAGAGACAGGTGGCATCCTAAGGGGTGGGGACGGAAGCACAAAATCGCTCGGAGAAACGGATAAGATAAAGCGAACGGGCCAAAGGGCGGCAAACGGATTTCACCCTGGGCGAGTGCGAAGTCATCCGCATCGGGCCCGATAAAAGGATTGAACAGGGGGCTTGGGAAACGGTGGGAAGCTCAGAGGGGGCGGAGGCCCAGGGAGATTGGGAAGGGGGTTGAGGGGCGTGGGGAGCCCAGGCCAACAGACGATTAAAATGACACGAGCAGGTACCGATAACAATCGGTACGGCCAACGCTTCACTCGCCTTTCACAAGGACGGGAATACGAGGGGCGGGAGAAGCCTCGCTTCCGCTCTCCAAAGCCCCGGGTGGACCACACCCGGAGTTACCGGGAGCAGATCCAGACCCCAGCCCTCAGGGAGGATGTACTGAGCGCGGAGGGAGTGCAGCGCTGGTTTACCAGAACGAGACCTGCGCTCCCAGGGCTCAATTACGAGCAGATTAAACACATACCAGGGGTGTGTTCCCTGGTATTTAAGGCCGTGATTGGATCCACGTTTAAGATATTAAGGTAGGGTGGAGAGAGAGAGAGAGAAATGGCTTCTGCTGGTTTGGGGGAGTCTAGGACTAGGGAGCAGCGTCCAAATTCAGAGCCAGAAATTCAGAAGCGAGACTCTTTGATACACAAAGGGGTGGTCGAAGTGTGGAACTCCCGTCCACAATTGACCCTTTTACACCTGCTTCACGGACATTAGCTACGGAAGCGTTCAGGGACCCTCTCAATGGACAAGTATCAATGAAGACCAGGTCTCAGGAGGTGATGGGAGGGAACAGGGGGACCTCAAGCTCTGTCACAAGATGTCGGTCTGAAGGAGCGACTGGCGAGGAGGTTCGTGCGGGGGGCTGAGGGGAGGGAGGATGGGGGCGGTCGAGGTGGTGTTCCGGGGTTTCAGCGGCCAGGCTGCCGAAGGCTTGGGGGGATGCTGGAGGGGCCGGGATCGGAGGCAGCCAGCGAGAGGGTGGGGCGGAGTTGTTGGGCTGGAGCTGCCCGGTGAGGGCCCTGTGGAGATTTTGAACCAGTGGTTGGGAATGTTCCCCTGGTGCCCACCCAGCCCCAGCCCCAACCCCCCAGCCCCAACCCCCCAGCCCCAACCACCCAGCCCCAACCCCCCAGCCCCAACCACCCAGCCCCAGCCCCAGCTGCTCTCAACCCTCCTCTTCAGTTAGCCCATTCTTCCAGCCGCCACCATCCCCTCTTGTCAGCTCCTCAAAACAAGGCTGCATAACACCAGACCATGACTTTCAGAATTGGCGGCAGCCCAACTGAGCGCTTCTCTATCGCTCACACACACACAGTCTCTGTCGCTCACACACACACACAGAGTGAACAGGTCTCGGCTTCACGCCCCTCCCTATAACCCACATCAGGATGGTCGTATTGGGGCCGGGCAAGACATCGCAAAGCCTGATCAATCGTTGTTCCTGCTCTCCTCTCCTCGTCCCCTCTGACAAGCCCAACTCACCCTCCAAAATGGGCTCTCGTCTCCCCTCCAAATACCACCCTGGGCTTGACCTCCTGCTGCCCCCTCTCGGTTCAGCCTCAGCCACTGCGCTAACCGCCTTGCCCGCCCACACCCTCTCCCCATGCCCACCCACCGTCTCCCCTCTCTCCTGTCACCCCCTCCACCGTCTCTCTCCCCCCCCCACCCCCCCGCCAGCTGAGTGGCTGCTGCCTCCAGCGATTTCTCCCACCTCCTAACCCCTCGATTGACCCTCCCTCCCCCACACTCTCAGGCAGCGCGTTCCAAATCCCAACCCCTCGACTGACCCTCCCTCCCCCACACTCTCAGGCAGCGCGTTCCAGATCCTAACCCCTCGATTGACCCTCCCTCCCCCACACTCTCAGGCAGCGCGTTCCGGACCCTGACCCCTCGATTGACCCTCCCTCCCCCACACTCTCAGGCAGCGCGTTCCGGACCCTGACCCCTCGATTGACCCTCCCTCCCCCACACTCTCAGGCAGCGCGTTCCAGGTCCTAACCCCTCGATTGACCCTCCCTCCCCCACACTCTCAGTCAGCGCGTTCCGGACCCTAACCCCTCGATTGACCCTCCCTCCCCCACACTCTCAGGCAGCGCGTTCCGGACCCTAACCTCTCGATTGACCCTCCCTCCCCCACACTCTCAGGCAGCGCCTTCCAAATCCCAACCCCTCAATTGACCCTCCCCCCCACCACCCTCTCAGGTAGCGCGTTCCAGATCCTAACCCCTCGACTGACCCTCCCTCCCCCACACTCTCAGGCAGCGCGTTCCAGATCCTAACCCCTCGATTGACCCTCCCTCCCCCACACTCTCAGGCAGCGCGTTTCAGATCCTAACCTCTCGATTGACCCTCCCTCCCCCACACTCTCAGGCAGCGCGTTCCAGATCCTAACCCCTCGATTGACCCTCCCTCCCCCACACTCTCAGGCAGCGCGTTCCAGATCCTAACCCGATTGACCCTCCCTCTGCCACACTCTCAGGCAGCGCGTTCCAGATCCTAATCCCTCGCTGCGTGAAAAAGTTTCTCCTCGTGTCTCCGTCGCTCCTTTTACCCATCGCCTTCAATCTGTGTCCCTCTGTTTCTCCATCCTTCCCCCAATGGGAACAGTTTCTCCTGCTCCACTTGGTCCCAGACCCCTTGTGGTTTTGAACACCTCGATCAAATCTCCTCTGGACCATCTCTTCTCCAATCTATCCATGGAACTGAAGTCCCTCATCCCTGGAACCATTCCCGTGAACCTCTCCCGCACTCTCTCCAACTCCTTCCTAAAGTGCGGAGCCCAGAACTGGACACAACACTCCAGCTGAGGCTGAACTGGTGTCTTATGCGCTATGCCCGTATTAATAAAGCCAAGGATACTACTCTCAACCAGTCCCCTGCCACCTTCAATGATTTATGAACACTTACATGCAGGTCCCTCTGCTCTTGCACACCCACCACTCTCCAAACTTTGGAAGTGTACCCGTTTTTTTCTATTCTCTGTTTTCTCCCTACCAAATGGAACGACTTTGTTAAAATTCATCTGCCACTTTTCTGGGGTTCTACTGCCCCATGTCCTCTCTAAACTCAACACCCTCCTCCTCCTCACAGCTGATGCCACTGACCAGGGTCGTGTCATCTGCAGCTTTCAAAATGGTGCCCTGCACGCCATGGTTGAGGTTATAAACGTGGATCAGGAACAGCGCAGGGCCCCAACACCGACTCCTGGGGAACTCCACAACCAATCTTCCTGCATCTATTCGAGAAAAACAGCCCCCCACTCACCCAACCTCCTATCTGCCACAGTCCCTTTTATTCAGGAGCTAGAGTGATGCTGACCATCCAGCCCACACGTACACACAGGTTCAATACACGACAAGCAACGGGCAAACAGGTTTATTTCAGATTTGTCAAAAGCACGTGTCCTCGGCCCGACTCTCTTCAGCTGCTTCATCGATGACCTTCCTTCCATCATAAGGTCAGAAGTGGGGATGTTCACTGATGATTGTACAATGTTCAGCACCATTCGCAACTCCTCAGATACTGAAGCAGTCCATGTCCAAATGCAGCAAGACCTGGACAATATCCAGGCTTGGGCTGACAAGTGGCAAGTAACATTCACACCACACACAAGTGTCAGGCAATGACCATCTCCAACAAGAGAGAATTCAACCATCGCCCCGTGACTTTCAATGGCATTACCATCACTGAATCCCCCACTATCAACATCCTGGGGGGTTACTATTGACCAGAAACCGGACTCGAGTAACTCACCTCCTGACTCCCCAAAGCCTGTCCACCATCTACAAAGCACAAGGCAGGAGTGTGATGGAATATTCCCCACTTGCCTGGATGAGTGCAGCTCATACAACACCCGAGAAGCTCGACACCATCCAGGACAAAGCAGCCCCACTTGATCGGCACCCCATCCACAAACATTCACACCCTCCATCACTGATGCACAGTAGCAGCAGTGTGTGTACCACCTACAAGATGCACTGCAGCAACTCACCAAGGCTCCTTCGATAGCGCTGCCCAAACCCATGACCTCTACCATCTAGAAGGACAAGGGCAGCAGACACATGGGGAACACCACCACCTGGAAGTTCCCCTCTGAGCCCCTCACCATCCCGACTTGGGAATATATCGGCCGTTCCTTCACTGGGGCTGGGCCCAAATCCTTGAACTCCCTCCGTAACAGCGCTGTGGGTGTACCTACACCACACGGGGACTGCAGCGGGTCCACAAGCCAGCTCACCCACCACCTTCTCAAGGGACAATTAGGGATGGGTAGTAAATGCTGGGCCCAGCCAGCGACGCCCACATCCCGTGAAAGGAAGACCTCCATTATACACGCGCAAAGGGATTTTAGTGGACCAGAGTTTCTTGCTGCTCAAAAGGATGTGGAGCTCTGTGGGTTTGTGCTCCGTTCTCCCTGGTTTTCAGGCGTTCAAGCAACCAAAGTGGCAGATTTAACATCCTGACTGAAGAAAAGCTGAAGTTTGACGTTTGAAAGGGCAAAACCCCCCCGCCCCCCATAGCCAGACAAAGAGGCAATTCCAACCTGCAGGTTCATTCAGCCCTTTGGGGGGGGCGGGGAAGGGCTCTTACCCCCACCCCACGTTCCTCCAGTCGCTTCCTTTATGAATGCCTCACGACTCAGCCTTCGAGTTAGCACTCCGCTCACAGCTCTTAAACATCATCATCCCACGCGAAAAAACAGACCCACCCCCTCCCCCCACATACAGCCATAACGACCCATAGGCGCACGTGTCTCTCTCTGCAGTTCACGGCCGATACTTCAGTTGTCTTCACTCACTTTTTCGCCGCTCAACTGCAGGGGTGCACGTGGAATCCATGGGCAGCATTTCCGAATTCTGCTGCTGTAAGAGGTGGAGGGAGCTTTACTCTATCTAACCCCGTGCTGTACCTGTCCTGGGAGTGTTTGATGGGGACAGTGTAGAGGGAGCTTTACTCTGTATCTAACTCCGTGCTGTACCTGTCCTGGGAGTGTTCAATGGGGACAGTGTAGAGGGAGATTTACTCTGTATCTAACCCCGTGCTGTACCTGTCCTGGGAGTGTTCGATGGGGACAGTATAAAGGGAGATTTACTCTGTATCTAACCCCGTGCTGTACCTGTCCTGGGAGTGTTTGATGGGGACAGTGTAGAGGGAGCTTTACTCTGTAACTAACCCCGTGCTGTACCTGTCCTGGGAGTGTTCGATGGGGACAGTGTAGAGGGAGATTTACTCTGTATCTAACCCCGTGCTGTACCTGTCCTGGGAGTGTTCGATGGGGACAGTGTAGAGGGAGATTTACTCTGTATCTAACCCCGTGCTGTACCTGTCCTGGGAGTGTTTGATGAGGACAGTGTAGAGGGAGATTTACTCTGTATCTAACCCCGTGCTGTACCTGTCCTGGGAGTGTTTGATGAGGACAGTGTAGAGGGAGCTTTACTCTGTATCTATCCCCGTGCTGTACCTGTCCTGGGAGTGTTCGATGGGGACAGTATAGAGGGAGATTTACTCTGTATCTAACCCCGTGCTGTACCTGTCCTGGGAATGTTTGATGGGGACAGTGTAGAGGGAGCTTTACTCTGTATCTAACCCCGTGCTGTACCTGTCCTGGGAGTGTTTGAAGGGGAAGGTGTAGAGGGAGTTTTACTCTGTATCTAACCCCGTGCTGTACCTGTCCTGGGAGTGTTCGATGGGGACAGTGCAGAGGGAGATTTACTCTGTGTCTAACCCCGAAATAAACCTGGACAAAGTTAAACCGGACGTTTCTCCTCCATTGTGTGCAGCAGCAACAGCATTTCCTGACCACGTTCTATATTACTTCTAAGACCCACTCCGGCGACGTTTAAAACGTGTGTCGCTGGCGGGCGAGCGACCGGAATAAAACAGCTGAAACAAAGAGATTTATTTTTTTTTGTTCAATATCTTTTTTTTTTTAATTTCCCCTGTCACACATGTGGACACTTTCTTACTTTCCATACAAAATAATCTTTGCATAGATTTGATTCAAAAGATACATATATATAATACAAGGGTAAGGGGAGAGGGGGGGCTGGGGTTTTGGGGGGTGGTGGGTGGGGGCGGGGGAGAGGGAGGAAGGAAGGAGGGGGGTAGGGTTTAAAGGGAACACAATAACCCACCCCTCCAAAAGAAAAACCGCTGTACAAAGGAGCACAAATCGAAGATTCTCATTTTCCGATAATTACATAATTAAAACAGCTAGTTTCTGAAGCAGAGAGAAAGAGAGAGAGAGAGAGGGAGGCGGACAGAGCCGGGAATAGCATGGCCCCCTCCACCCTTCACGCACGCACCCCCCCTCCAACCTCTCTCTCTCTCTCTCTCGTCCCTGCTCCTTCTGCCCGTAAGCAACAAAATTATAATAGTCCACAACCTCTACAACTCTGACGTATGCCAAGCATCTGGTTCGGAGCAGAAAAGGGCCCCTGCGCATTCCCCTCGTCGGGCGAGAGCACAGGCAGCAACATACACTCATCAATATTTGGTCACATAATTTATAAATCACTCGCGGGAAGGTGAGCAGTTGTTTAAGGTTCAGCTTGTGCGCCGGTCGGGTGGGTGGGTGGGTGGGCGGGCGCTCGCACACGTAGTGAGTACACGCCTTGTCTTGTAGGCGCGGGCAGGCCACACACACACACACACACCACCCACACCCCCGTGTTCGACACCCCTCTCCCTCTCCCCCTCCCGGTCCACCCCATCCCGTCGCACTGGCTCGAACGTCAGGCCCGAGCTCAGGCCTCGAATCGAGTCCGCCTCACTGGGCGAGATGGCGGAGGGGGGGGTACAGGGTGGGACTGGGGGAGGGGGGGTGTGTGTGTGCCTGGACTGACTAGGCCGGCAGGGAATAAAAGAGAGGGGTGGGGGGTGGGGGGAGGGATGGGGGAGCCAGGCGGCCGGGGGATGGGGTTTCATCGGTCACCTCGCCTGCTAAACCCGCCCAGGCCGCAATAGCTCTCCGCCCGCCAACACCTCCCCCCTCCCCGCACCAACGCAGGGCAGCATCGACCTCCCGGGCCTCAGGTTCGAACCAATGCCCCCACCCTGCTCCCCAAAGTGAAACGCACTCCCCCCACCCCCAGCCAATCAGGAAACAGAACTGATTCCAAATGCAGCCCAGCCGGTCACAGGCTCCGCGAGGGAGGAGCGGGTGTGAAAAGCCCGTCCACGGCTGCCAGGAGGAGGCAGCGAGGCCTCAATCTCCTGTCCTGCTGGGTGATCTACGCAGCCCCCAACCCCTCACCCACGGCCCCATGCGTGAGGTGCTCCCCCAGGTCAGGCCTCAGTAACCCCAAGGGAGAGGTTCGGGGAGCTGGGGTGGGGCGGGGCAGGGGATACAAAGCAGCCGCAGAGAAGTGGGGACAGGGTGGGGGAGAGAGAGGCACTAACCACAGCCGCTCCCCCCCGATCCAGGTCCCACGCTCCTCGGGGGGTGGGTGGGGGAGGAAGAGTGGGGCATCCTTTGGGGGATGAGGGAGGTGCGATGGCTTTTTGGGGGTGGGGGGGGGTAAGAAATGGGCCTTCACAGTGAGAAACATTCAGGGCACCCAGTCGAGGGTCGGCAGATCATGCGGGTCGTGAGGAGGAGAACCGGACATGGAGATTAAATTCGGGGGAGATGGGTGGGCGAGGAGGAAGCAGATTATCCGGAGAGAGAGAGAACGAGCGAGCGAGCCGGAGAGGGAGAGAGAACGAGCGAGACAGCCAAAGAGAGAGGGAGAGAGAACGAGCGAGACAGCCAAAGAGAGAGAGAGAGAAAACGAGCGAGACAGCCAAAGAGAGAGAGAGAGAAAACGAGCGAGACAGCCGGAGAGAGAGAGAGAAAACGAGCGAGACAGCCGGAGAGAGAGAGAGAAAACGAGCGAGACAGCCGGAAGAGAGAGAGAAAACGAGCGAGACAGCCGGAGAGAGAGAGAGAAAACGAGCGAGACAGCCGGAGAGAGAGAGAGAAAACGAGCGAGACAGCCGGAGAGAGAGAGAGAAAACGAGCGAGACAGCCGGAGAGAGAGAGAGAAAACGAGCGAGACAGCCGGAGAGAGAGAGAGAAAACGAGCGAGACAGCCGGAGAGAGAGAGAGAAAACGAGCGAGACAGCCGGAGAGAGAGAGAGAAAACGAGCGAGACAGCCGGAGAGAGAGAGAAAAACGAGCGAGACAGCCGGAGAGAGAGAGAAAACGAGGGAGCCAGCCGGAGAGAGAGAGAAAACGAGGGAGCCAGCCGGAGAGAGAGAGAAAACGAACGAGCCAGCCGGAGAGAGAGAGAAAACGAGCGAGCCAGCCGGAGAGAGAGAGAGAGAAAACGAGCGAGACAGCCGGAGAGAGAGAGAAAACGAGCGAGACAGCCGGAGAGAGAGAGAAAACGAGCGAGACAGCCGGAGAGAGAGAGAGAAAACGAGCGAGACAGCCGGAGAGAGAGAGAACGAGCGAGCGAGCCGGAGAGAACGAGCGAGCGAGCGAGCCGGAGAGAACGAGCGAGCGAGACAGAGAGAGAACGAGCGAGCGAGACAGAGAGAGAACGAGCGAGCGAGAGAGAACGAGCGAGCGAGACAGAGAGAGAACGAGCGAGCGAGACAGAGAGAGAACGAGCGAGCGAGACAGAGAGAGAACGAGCGAGCGAGACAGAGAGAGAACGAGCGAGCGAGAGAGAACGAGCGAGCGAGACAGAGAGAACACGAGAGAATGAGCGAGAGACAGAACGAAAGAGATACAAACAGTGTGACAAAGGACAGAGTTAATGGGAGAGTCACCCACAGGTAAAAGGCGACCGACATCACAAAACTCACTCAATGATTTAGGTCCACAGTTTAATTTTTCAAAAGCGTCTGGTTAAATAGCCAAAGCAGCCCCTCGACAAGCGGGAGACAGGAGAGGGAGCTGGAGGTAAGAGAAAGACACAAAGATGCACACACAGCAAACTCCAGGCGGGAGAACAGAACCTGCATTGATACAATGTGTGGGGGTGGGGAGTTGATGGGTTTAAAATACTCGTGTGACGTGGGGCCCAGTTTCCACCCACAGTCTGGGGCGTAAAGGCAAGGTAGCTGAGGAGAGGGGGTGGGCTGGGGTTGCAGGCCAGAAGGCCGATGCCTGACCTCAGGAACAAGGGGGTCCTGCAGAGCCCCATCGCTGGGTCCTTGTGGGAGGGGGGGTGACGGCAAGGACAGATCAGCAGTTACACCTGGGGGGGGAGAGAGAGAAGGGAGGTGAGACAAACAGAGTGACAGAGTGAGAGAGAGAGAGAGAGTGAGAGACAGAGAGAGAGAAAGAGAGACAGAGAGAGAGAATGAGGCAGACAGAGAGAGAGAGGGAGGGACAGAGAGAGAGAGAGAGGGAGGGACAGAGAGAGAGAGAGAGAGAGAGGGACAGAGAGAGAGAGGGAGCGAGGGACAGAGAGAGAGAGAGAGAGGGAGGGACAGAGAGAGAGAGAGGGGGAGGGACAGAGAGAGAGAGGGGGAGGGACAGAGAGAGAGAGAGGGAGGGACAGAGAGAGAGAGAGGGAGGGACAGAGAGAGAGAGAGGGAGGGACAGAGAGAGAGAGGGAGGGACAGAGAGAGAGAGGGAGGGACAGAGAGAGAGAGAGGGAGGGACAGAGAGAGAGAGAGGGAGGGACAGAGAGAGAGAGAGAGGGAGGGACAGAGAGAGAGAGAGGGGGAGGGACAGAGAGAGAGGGGAGGGACAGAGAGAGAGAGAGGGAGGGACAGAGAGAGAGATGGAGGGAGGGACAGAGAGAGAGATGGAGGGAGGGACAGAGAGAGAGATGGTGGGAGGGACAGAGAGAGAGATGGTGGGAGGGACAGAGAGAGAGATGGAGATAGAGAGAGATGGAGATAGAGATAGAGAGAGATGGAGATAGAGATAGAGAGAGATGGAGATAGAGAGAGATGGAGATAGAGATAGAGAGAGATGGAGATAGAGAGAGATGGAGATAGAGAGAGATGGAGATAGAGAGAGATGGAGATAGAGAGAGATGGAGATAGAGAGAGATGGAGATGGAGAGAGATGGAGATGGAGAGAGATGGAGATGTGAGATAGAGAGAGATGGAGATAGAGAGAGATGGAGATAGAGAGAGATGGAGATAGAGAGAGATGGAGATAGAGAGAGATGGAGATAGAGAGAGATGGAGATAGAGAGAGATGGAGATAGAGAGAGATGGAGATAGAGAGAGATGGAGATAGAGAGAGATGGAGATAGAGAGAGATGGAGAGAGAGAGAGATGGAGAGAGATGGAGACAGACAGAGATAGAGAGAGATAGAGATAGAGACAGATAGAGATAGAGAGAGAGAGACAGAGACAGAGAGAGAGAGATAGAGAGAGAGAGACAGAGACAGAGAGATGGCTGCGCGGTGGAACATCGAGTTGAAGGAATGCCGGGTGAGAGGCAAGCGCACAGACGGGTGACGGCGATAGGGGGACAAACCTGGGCAGAGGGCGAAGGGACACGAACCCAGTACCCACCCCACCCTCCCCGACCCTCCCCAAGCCTGTGACCCTCCTCCTTGGTCCTGTTGTGTGTGTGGGGGGGGGGTTAACCTGGGCCCTGGGCCCTGGCCTCGACACCGCTCCCCCACCCCCCTGCTCCCTTATTGCACACGAGCGTCAGCCACGATTCCCCACCGACCGGCTGCTGCCTTCACCGCTGCCCCTGCCCGTCCCAGCGCCGCCCGCTCAGGTCTGCTGTTTTCGGCCCCCCCTCTGGGAGCCGAGGCCGGCGGCGGACGAGGGCGGCCGGCCTCTCCTCTTTGGGGGGGTGGCTGGGGGTCTCCCCCTGGGGCGTCTCGGCTGCTGCTGCTGCCCCCCTCCTCCCGGGGACCGGGGTTTGGGGGGGCGACCCCTCTTGGGCTGGGGGTTGGGGGGTCGGCCTCTCCTGGCGGGGCCGGGAGACGGGGAGGTGGAGGGGGAAGGGAGGGGGGCCACCCTCTTGACTTTGGGGGGCCGGCCGCGGGTGGGGGCCGTGGGAGGGGGAGGAGGGGGTGGGGGGGGAGGGGGAGGAGGGGAGCGAGCCGAGGAGGGGGGCCGACCTTTCCTTTTGACGGCGGGGGGCGGGGGAGGGGGAGCGGGCGAGCCCCCCTGCGAGGAGCGGGTGTTGGCGGCTGGGCTGGTGGCGGCGATGGCGGCCGCCGCGGTCAGGCTGCGGAGCACGCGGTCTGGGGTGGCCGGAGGCGAGGGGGAGGAGGAGGAGGAGGAGGAGGGCGAGGGCGAGGGAGAGGCCGCGTCCCGAGCGCCGGGCGTCTCGTCCACCCCGCCCGGCCGGCCCCTCCGCCGTCTGGCCGGCTCCTCCGGCACAGCCGGCGAGCTGGGGACGGCCCTCAGGCCCCGGGGTTTGTACCGCCGGCGCTCCAGGGGCGGCACCAGGTCGCCGGGCCTCTGCCGCGTGGACCTGGGGACCGGGACCCCCCGTGAGGCCGGGGACTCGCCGGCCACCGGCTCCGGCCTCCGCTCCTCCCCGGGCGGGGAGGGGGAGCTGCCGCCGCTGCTGCTGCTGACCGGCCGGGGGGACCGCGGCCTCCTCCTGGCCCGGTCCTGAGGCCGAGGCGCCGGCCCATCGCCGCTCGTCTCCGGGCTCCGGCTGGAGGGTTCCGCCGGCCGTGGCCTCTTGGCCAGGGGCTGCTGGCCCTCAGTGGATCTCTCCGCGCTGGGCTCGGGATCGGACTCGCTCGCTGCCGCAGCCTCCCGCCGCCTCGGGCCCTGCCGGCTGTTAAGCGGCGGCGGAGCAGCCGCAGGGGGCGGTGGCGGTAACGGAGAAGGGGGGGACGCCGGGCCCTGACGCTCGCCGGTCTTGCCGGCTTCCCTTCCCGGCGTGGCCGGCCGCCTGGCCCGCTTGGCAGGCTGCCGCCGCTCCACAATGACGTTGATGCGGCCCGGAACCTTGCGCAGCACCGTGGCCGTCATCTGGGGGTCGCCGGCTGCCCCGTCCTGCTCGCAGAGCAGGTCCTGGTCGGCCGTCCTCCGCCGTTTCTTCTCCCTGCCGCTGCCGCCGCCGGCCAGCTGGGGTTCGGGGGCCGGGGATGCGGGCTCCTGGTCGGGCGCCGGCCGCTTCTGCTCCGGCCTCCTCCTTGCCGGGGGCGACGCCGGCTCGTGGTGAGCAGTTTCATCCACGCACGGCGACGGCGGCCGATCGGCGCGTTCGACCGTCTCGGGCGGGGCCTCGGCGCTCTCCGCCGGCTCCTCCGTTCCGGGCGCCAGTTGGCCGGCGGATCCACTCGGCGAAGGCGGCTCTCGGTTCCCGGCACCCGGCGGCAAAGAAGAAGTAGTCGTGTCTCCCTCCTCCTCGCCGGAGTCCGCTCCGACCCCCGACCCCGCCGCGATGGCTTCACCGGAGTCCGGGCTCCGGGACGAAACGCCGGCGTCGACAGCCTCCGGTGCTCCTGGCGTTACCAGCTCACCAGCTCCCTCCAGCTCCCCTGCCGCCGGACTCGCAGCAGCGCCGGGATCGTCCCGCTCCTCCTCCTCCAGCCGGTCGCCCGGGTCAGTCACTGCCTCCTCCGGCCTCTCCTCTCCGGTCTCCGCGGCATCCGATGCCCTCGGGGCGGCCTCCTCCTCCGGCCTCTCGCCGCCCGTCTCTGCGGAGGCCACTTCCCGCGGGGCGGGTTCCTCCTCCACCTCCACCCGTCCAGCTTCCGAGCCGGCCGAGTCCAGGCCGTTGGGGGACAGTCCGTCAGCCTCGGGGGGTCGCAGGGTCTCGCTCCCCGCGGGGAGGCTGCCAGCCTCGGGCGCACCGCACGCTCCTCCCGCGGCCTCTCCCGGCTCCGGCTTGCCGACCGGGGGACAGGGCTCGTCGGTGCCTCCGGGCGGCGTGACTTGGGGCGTCAGGGGGGTCTCGTCGAGGGCTCCTTCGCCCCCGTTTGCCACCGGCTCCGGCGGGCGGGGCTCCAGTCCCTCGGCCTCTGGCGGCGGCGGCGATGGAGGGGGGGGCGTTGGCGGGGGCTCGGGCTCCGTCTCCATCACGCGGTGGTCGTCGTGGTCGGCGCCGTCGCCCTGGGGCTGGGCGGGCAGCTCGCCGGGGGGCGCCGGGGGCTCGTCCTCGAAGAGCTCATCGGGGAGCTCAGTGCTGATGTGGATCTGCAGGTCCCGCGAGGGAGCTGCCTCGTAGCGCAAGAGCTGGCCGGGCGCCTCCTTGGGGGTGAGGGGCTGAGGCGGCAGGGGCGGGGGCGGCGTTGTCGCCGGGACCTCGAGGGCTCCGCCCGTTGCCGCCGCCGCCGCCACCGCCGGCTTCTCCGTCTCCCGGGCGCTCAGCCGCGCCCCCCGCAGCCGCTCGCTCATCCGGGTGCTGGGCCGCTCGCCCTGGGGCTTGGCCGGGGGTCGGGCTTTCTTCTGTCGCCTGATGTGCAGCTCCTCGTTCAGCCTCCGCTCGTCATCCTCCGTCCACTTCCACACCTCGTCCTTGGCCTGGTCCAGGTCCTTCCGAGCTGCCTCCACCTGCTCCTGTAGGGGGGGGAAAAACAGGCAGAAAACACGCTCAGTATTCATGGAGGGCCTCATGCCGCTGTGCCTGGCGTCTCAGCGCACGACAGGACACACAACACCACCAAATGAAGCACATCCCACCACTACACGGCCCTGCACGACCTCCGACCCGACCTGGGGGCAGCGGGGGAAGGGGGAGTGGGGGAAATTGCAGCGGTGGTAATTTCATTTGGCGAGTAATCCCGAGGGGCCACCACCCCTGCCCCAGCCTCGTTCAAATCCCACCACGGCAGCTGGTGGAACTTGAAGCCAATTCCATAAAAATCCGTTACGGTGATAGAGAGTTTCGGTAAAAAACCCCATCTGGTTCACCAACGTCCTCGGTGGGGGGGCGCGCGGGGGGGGGTGGGGGGAGGAAGGAAACCTGCCGCCCTTACCCTGGTCTGGGGCCCGTGTGCGACTCCAGGCCCCCGCGGCCTGGTGGTCGGCTCTTTAACCCCCCCCCCCGCCCCCACCCCCCCGAAATGGCCCCGACGAGCCGCTCGGTTCAAGGGGGCAATGAGGGACGGGCGACAAATGCCGGGGTCTCGTCAATGACACCCGCATCTCAGGAAAGAATGAGGGGAGGGGGGAGAAAAAAAAGAGCGTTTTAGGGCAGGTGAAATATTATTTAAAGTGCGATCGCACAGAAGTTACGGAAGCCCAACTTCCAACAGGCCTGGGAAGGCCAGGCTTTCTCTGGATACGGCCTCAGGGGGCACCATCAGGGCACAGAGGAGGCCGCACGTGGGAGTGACATGCAAACAAACAAAGGAAAGCACAGGCAGACTCGGCCAAGTCAACATCGACGCCGGAGTCCCACACGCTGCCCCCCCCTGCGCACACCCCCCATTCCCCCCCCTGGAAACGCGGGGCTGACCATCCCAGCTGGCACGCCACACCGGCCTGAGACAAGGCTGCCAGCGGCAGAGATCGGAGTTGGGGGTTGGGGGGGGCGGCGGGGGACACTGAAAATCCGCAGGGCAAGTCTGGTACCTCTGCCTGCTTCAGCTCCTCTTTGCTGACAGCCTCGAGGGAAGCCTCCAGGTAGTTCATGGCGTAGCGTTCAATCGGAGTTAGCTGCAAGACAAAGAGGGAACACATCACTGAAACAGAGCCCACAGGAGAAAGTACGTGCGTGAGGGGGAGGGGGAGTGGGAGCGGGAGAGGGAGCGGGAGCGGGAGAGGGAGCGGGAGAGGGAGAGGGAGGGGGAGAGGGAGGGGGAGAGGGAGGGGGAGAGGGAGGGGGAGAGGGAGGGGGAGAGGGAGGGGGAGAGGGAGAGGGAGCGGGAGCGGGAGAGGGAGAGGGAGAGGGAGCGGGAGCGGGAGCGGGAGAGGGAGAGGGAGCGGGAGAGGGAGCGGGAGAGGGAGCGGGAGAGGGAGAGGGAGCGGGAGAGGGGAGAGAGAAAGGGAGCGCGCTCGTGTGGAGGAAGAGCAAACTTGCATTCCTCTTGCGCCTCCCACCAGCTTGAGACGTTCTCACCGCGCTACACAGTCAGTGAGGAACTCCTGAAGCGCAGTCACTTCAGGGGCATTAGTCACTGGACTGGTAATCCAGAGGCCCAGGGTATTGCTCTGGGGACCCGGGTCCGAATCCCACTGTGGCCGATGGCGGAATTGAAATTCAATGAAAATCTGGAGCTAAAAGTCTGACGACGACCACGAAACCATCGCCGACGGTCGTTAGAAACAGGGCATCTGCTGTCCTTACCCGGCCTGGCCTACATGTGACTCCAGACACCCACGCCAATGCCCCCTAAACAAGGGCAATTAGGGATGGGCGATAAATGCTGGCCTAGCCAGCGATGCCCACATCCTATTTTTAAAAAGCTGCCAGTGTGTAAGGAGCCCAGCAGCCAACCTGCGCACAGCAAGCTCCCACAACAAGAGCAGCCACGCGACATTGATCATGCTTTACAGGCGCTGTTCGGGGGTAAAAGCTGCTTACACATCCCCCGACCACTCCCCTGGACACCCGGTTTACGATCAGCGAGAACTTGCAGCTCGCCAACCGGCTGCTGTTTTCTCTCTGGGGGTGCGTGTAAAACTGGGCGACCGAGAGCAAACAGCCCCGGGAAGGGAGGGAGGGAGGGGGAACCTGATCGCCAATGGGCGGTAATACAGCATAGGGAGGCAAAGAGCCTTAAACTGCCCCAGCGCCCAGTTATCAGCGAAGTCCGACATGGGGAGATGTTTCACTATCAGTCATGCTGTTCCAAGCGGATACCAGGGAGATAGTCACTGATAAATCCACGCGGGGGATTCAGGGGGGAGAGAGAGTCACTGATAAATCCACGCGGGGGATTCAGGGGAGAGAGAGTCACTGATAAATCCACGCGGGAGATTCAGGGGAGAGAGAGTCACTGATAAATCCACGCGGGGGATTCAGGGGAGAGAGAGAGTCACTGATAAATCCACGCGGGGGGATTCAGGGGAGAGAGAGAGTCACTGATAAATCCACGCGGGGGATTCAGGGGGAGAGAGAGTCACTGATAAATCCACGCGGGAGATTCAGGGGAGAGAGAGTCACTGATAAATCCACGCGGGGGATTCAGGGGAGAGAGAGAGTCACTGATAAATCCACGCGGGGGATTCAGGGGGAGAGAGAGTCACTGATAAATCCACACGGGGGATTCAGGGGAGAGAGAGAGTCACTGATAAATCCACGCGGGGGATTCAGGGGGAGAGAGAGTCACTGATAAATCCACGCGGGAGATTCAGGGGAGAGAGAGTCACTGATAAATCCACGCGGGGGATTCAGGGGAGAGAGAGAGTCACTGATAAATCCACGCAGGGGGATTCAGGGGAGAGAGAGTCACTGATAAATCCACGCAGGGGATTCAGGGGGGAGAGAGGGTCACTGATAAATACACGCGGGAGATTCAGGGGAGAGAGAGAATCACTGATAAATCCATGCAGGGGATTCAGGGGAGAGAGAGAGTCACTGATAAATACACGCGGGGGATTCAGGGGAGAGAGAGAGTCACTGATAAATACACGCGGGGGCTTCAGGGGAGAGAGAGAGTCACTGATAAATCCACACGGGGGATTCAGGGGAGAGAGAGAATCACTGATAAATCCACGCAGGGGATTCAGGGGGGAGAGAGAGTCACTGATAAATCCACGCGGGGGATTCAGGGGAGAGAGAGAGTCACTGATAAATCCACACGGGGGATTCAGGGGAGAGAGAGTCACTGATAAATCCACGCGGGGGATTCAGGGGAGAGAGAGAGTCACTGATAAATCCACACGGGGGATTCAGGGGAGAGAGAGAGTCACTGATAAATCCATGCGGGGGATTCAGGGGGGAGAGAGTCACTGATAAATCCATGCGGGGGATTCAGGGGAGAGAGAGAGTCACTGATAAATCCATGCGGGGGATTCAGGGGAGAGAGAGAGTCACTGATAAATCCACACGGGGGATTCAGGGGGGAGAGAGAGTCACTGATAAATCCACGCGGGGGATTCAGGGGGGAGAGAGAGTCACTGATAAATCCACACGGGGGATTCAGGGGGGAGAGAGAGTCATTGATAAATCCACACGGGGGATTCAGGGGAGAGAGAGAGTCACTGATAAATCCACACGGGGGATTCAGGGGGGAGAGAGAGTCACTGATAAATCCACGCGGGGGATTCAGGGGAGAGAGAGTCACTGATAAATCCACGCGGGGGATTCAGGGGGGAGAGAGAGTCACTGATAAATCCACGCAGGGGATTCAGGGGGAGAGAGAGTCACTGATAAATCCACGCGGGGGATTCAGGGGAGAGAGAGTCACTGATTATTCCACGCGGGGGATTCAGGGGAGAGAGAGTCACTGATTATTCCACGCGGGGGATTCAGGGGAGAGAGAGTCACTGATAAATCCACGCGGGGGATTCAGGGGGAGAGAGTCACTGATAAATCCACGCGGGGGATTCAGGGGGAGAGAGAGTCACTGATAAATCCACGCGGGGGATTCAGGGGGAGAGAGAGTCACTGATAAATCCACGCGGGGGATTCAGGGGGAGAGAGAGTCACTGATAAATCCACGCGGGGGATTCAGGGGAGAGAGAGAGTCACTGATAAATCCACACGGGGGATTCAGGGGAGAGAGAGAGTCACTGATAAATCCACGCAGGGGATTCAGGGGGAGAGAGAGTCACTGATTATTCCACGCAGGGGATTCAGGGGGAGAGAGAGTCACTGATTATTCCACGCGGGGGCTTCAGGGGAGAGAGAGAGTCACTGATAAATCCACGCGGGGGATTCAGGGGAGAGAGAGTCACTGATAAATCCACGCAGGGGATTCAGGGTGGAGAGAGTCACTGATTATTCCACGCGGGGGATTCAGGGGAGAGAGAGAGTCACTGATAAATACACGCGGGGGCTTCAGGGGAGAGAGAGTCACTGATAAATCCACGCGGGGGATTCAGGGGAGAGAGAGTCACTGATAAATCCATGCGGGGGATTCAGGGGAGAGAGAGTCACTGATAAATCCACGCGGGGGATTCAGGGGAGAGAGAGTCACTGATAAATCCACGCGGGGGATTCAGGGGGAGAGAGAGTCACTGATAAATACACGCGGGGGATTCAGGGGAGAGAGAGTCACTGATAAATCCACGCGGGGGATTCAGGGGAGAGAGAGTCACTGATAAATCCACGCGGGGGATTCAGGGGGAGAGAGAGTCACTGATAAATCCACGTGGGGGATTCAGGGGTGAGAGAGTCACTGATAAATCCACGCGGGGGATTCAGGGGGGAGAGAGTCACTGATAAATCCACGCGGGGGATTCAGGGGAGAGAGAGTCACTGATAAATCCACACGGGGGATTCAGGGGAGAGAGAGTCACTGATAAATACACGCGGGGGATTCAGGGGGGAGAGAGTCACTGATAAATCCACGCGGGGGATTCAGGGGAGAGAGAGTCACTGATAAATCCACGCGGGGGATTCAGGGGGAGAGAGAGTCACTGATAAATCCACGCGGGGGATTCAGGGGGAGAGAGAGTCACTGATAAATCCACGCGGGGGATTCAGGGGGAGAGAGAGTCACTGATAAATCCACGCAGGGGATTCAGGGGGGAGAGAGAGTCACTGATAAATCCACACGGGGGATTCAGGGGGAGAGAGTCACTGATAAATCCACGCGGGGGATTCAGGGGAGAGAGAGTCACTGATAAATCCACGCGGGGGATTCAGGGGAGAGAGAGTCACTGATAAATCCACGCGGGGGATTCAGGGGAGAGAGAGTCACTGATAAATCCACGCGGGGGATTCAGGGGAGAGAGAGTCACTGATAAATCCACGCGGGGGATTCAGGGGGGAGAGAGAGTCACTGATAAATCCACGCGGGGGATTCAGGGTGGAGAGAGTCACTGATAAATCCACGCGGGGGATTCAGGGGAGAGAGAGAGTCACTGATAAATCCACACGGGGGATTCAGGGGGGAGAGAGTCACTGATAAATCCACACGGGGGATTCAGGGGAGAGAGAGTCACTGATAAATCCACACGGGGGATTCAGGGGAGAGAGAGTCACTGATAAATCCACACGGGGGATTCAGGGGAGAGAGAGAGTCACTGATAAATCCACACGGGGGATTCAGGGGGAGAGAGAGAGTCACTGATAAATCCACGCGGGGGCTTCAGGGGAGAGAGAGTCACTGATAAATCCACACGGGGGATTCAGGGGGAGAGAGAGAGTCACTGATAAATCCATGCAGGGGATTCAGGGGGGAGAGAGTCACTGATAAATCCACGCGCGGGATTCAGGGGAGAGAGAGTCACTGATAAATCCACGCGGGGGCTTCAGGGGAGAGAGAGTCACTGATAAATCCACGCAGGGGATTCAGGGTGGAGAGAGTCACTGATAAATCCACGCGGGGGATTCAGGGGAGAGAGAGAATCACTGATAAATCCACGCAGGGGATTCAGGGTGGAGAGAGTCACTGATAAATCCACGCGGGGGATTCAGGGGAGAGAGAGAGTCACTGATAAATCCACGCGGGGGATTCAGGGGAGAGAGAGTCACTGATAAATCCACGCGGGGGGATTCAGGGGAGAGAGAGTCACTGATAAATCCACGTGGGGGATTCAGGGGAGAGAGAGTCACTGATAAATCCACGCGGGGGATTCAGGGGGGAGAGAGTCACTGATAAATCCACGCGGGGGATTCAGGGTGGAGAGAGTCACTGATAAATCCACGCGGGGGATTCAGGTGGGAACCGCTTTACCCAGAGACTGTGGGGGGGGTGGGGGGAAATGTGGAAGGCCCTATCGCAGGGGAGTGGATGAGGTGAGTGGTATTAATGTATTTAAAGGGAAAGCAGGATAAACACAGTGGGAGTGGGGGCGGGGGGGGGGAGAGAAAGGAATAGAAAGATGCATTTAGGGGAGGGGGCAGAGAGAGGGGGACAATCACAGGTTGGTTACAGCATAATAGGCCATTCAGGCCATTTGTGGCCGTGCTGGCCCTCTGAAGGTACAACATACCTAGTCCTCCCTCCACCGCTTTCTCCCCATGAACCCTGCACATCCTTCCTTTCCCGATAACAATCCCATTCCCTCTCGAACCCCTCGGTTGACCCTCCCTCCCCCACACTCTCAGGTAGCACATTCCAGACCCTAACACTCGATTGACCCTCCCTCCCCCACACTCTCAGGCCGCGCGTTCCAGACCCTAACCCTCGATTGACCCTCCCCTCCCCCACACTCTCAGGCAGCGCGTTCCAGATCCTAACCCCTCGATTGACCCTCCCTCCCCCACACTCTCAGGCAGCGCGTCCCAGATCCTAACCCCTCGATTGACCCTCCCTCCCCCACACTCTCAGGCAGCGCGTTCCAGATCCTAACCCCCTCGATTGACCCTCCCTCCCCCACACTCTCAGGCAGCGTGTTCCAGATCCTAACCCCTCGATTGACCCTCCCTCCCCCACACTCTCAGGCAGCGTGTTCCAGATCCTAACCCCTCGATTGACCCTCCCTCCCCCACACTCTCAGGCAGCGCGTCCCAGATCCTAACCCTCGATTGACCCTCCCTCCCCCACACTCTCAGGCAGCGTGTTCCAGATCCTAACCCCTTGATTGACCCTCCCTCCCCCACAATCTCAGGCAGCGTGTTCCAGATCCTAACCCCTCGCTGTGTGAAAAAGTTTCTCCTTGTGTCTCCATCGCCTTCAATCTGTGTCCCTCTGCTTCTCCATCTTTCCCGCAATGGGAACAGTTTCTCCCGATCCACTCTGCCCCAACTCCCCCCTCACGATTTTGAACACCTCGATCAAATCTCCTCTCGACCTTCTCTTCCCCGAGGAGAACAGTCCCAACTTCTCCGACCTATCCACAGAGCTGAAGTTCCTCGTCCCTGGAACCGTTCTCGTGAACCTTTCCCGCACTCCTGTCTAAAGCCCTCACGTCCTTTCCGAAGTGCAGCGCCCAGAACTGGACGCAGTACTCCAGCTGAGGGCCACCCAGCGTTCTAATAAGGCCCATTGCAACTTTTGTGAAGGATTCAAGTCAAATAGGGCTCGTCGGGGCAAAAGGGAAGGGTCTGGGGTGGGGCAGAGGGCGGGAGAGCTTAAGTGACAATGATGTCACGAAACAAGAGACAGAGGGGAAAGGGGAGGGGTTAAGGTTGCCATCAAGAAACGAAGCATCGGTTCAGAGCGCGTGTTAATGGCAGAATAATGAAAGGCAAGCACATGAAAATAAGATACAGACTGGCACTCGGGGTGGGGGGCAGTGGGGAGAGAATCCAAATGGAGGACAGAGCTCGTGCTCTGAAGTTGTTGAACTCAAGGCTGAGTCCAAGAGGCTGTCAAGTGCCTAAAATCGGAAGATGAGGTGGCTGTTCTTCAAGGGTGCGTTCAGTTCACTGGAGCAGACCGAGGACAGGGATGTGAGAAACTCTGCCCCCCTCTCTCCACAGGTACTGCCAGGCCTGCTGAGTATTTCCAACACTTGGTTTTTATTTAGGATTTTCAACGTTGGCAACATTTTGCTTTTGTACTCTGCGCCCCCCGTAAAACCTGTGCGCTCGATTAACCGTTCTCTCTCAGCCTGTCCCCGTCACCTTCGATGGTTTACGCGCGTACACACCCAGGACCCCTCAGACCCGCACCCACCCCCTTTTCAGAACTGCCTCATAGCGTTGTCCCTACCAATTCCCCCTCGTCCGCATTAAACTCCATCCGCCCATTCCCACCCCAACCTGTCCCCGTCCGCCTGCAGTTCCACACTATCCTCCCGACCGTTCCTAACGCGGACAAGATCGCGCCCGGCAAATCCAAGGTCCAGGTCGTTCAGGCACGCGTCGGGAGGAATCGTTTGAACGAGGCGTTCAAGAGCGTCCACCCCATTTCCCAGGCCGGCTTCAAAGCCACGGATGGGAGGCGGTGATGAAGGGCACCGCTTATTAGTTGAGAAGCTGGGGCACTCTAACCCGAGGAGGGGGGGGGGAGGGGATCGTCCGGGATTTGCATACTCAGGTGGAAGTGGGAAACACACTCGGTGACCAAACCAGCCATCGAGAAGAGGGGGGAGGGGACACCCGAGGTCAAACGCCGGCTTGACACCAAAGGGTCGATTCCCATCGGGTAGAATCTGACAAAGGTCTGTTTTGGGGAGTGGGGGGTGGGGGAGGGAACGATTTGGGTGGAGAGTGAGGTGGAGGGGGGGATGCGCGTACACACACACGCGCGTGCAAGGGATTGGGGAGTAAAGGTTGCAGCCGCGCGCGCCTGCGCACAGAGAGATTCCCACGTTGCCCCCGTTACCTGCTCGACCAGGGCAGCGATTTCCTGCTCGGCCTTGGACAGCTCCTCCTCCTCCTCCCGGGTCGAGCTGTCCTCCCCGTCGAGCGGGATGTTCTCGTTGAACTCGGCCAGTTCGGCCACCTGCTCGGCCTTGGCCTGCGAGGCCGCCTGGATGTCCTCCTCGTCCTCGGCCCTGCAGAGTGCCTGGGTACGGGGTTGGGTGGTGGGGGGGGGGTGAGAAAGTTGTTACAGGGGGTGGAAGAAGACACGTGTCGACAAGGTACCGCCGCGCCGCCCCACCTTCCCACCCCGCTCCTACAACACCACGCCGGCTGCATCCTGCTGGAGATATAACCCACTTCTTAAACAAATCAGGAGAAACCTGTCGCAGGGTCCAGTCTCCGTTTGCTGCCGCGTGCCGAATATAACCAGACGGCATCTTGGAGGGCGGGGGGGTTCCAGGAACCAAACCTGTCTGGCCGCTGAGATGTCGGAGTGGGAAATGGGACAGTTCCC
>NW_027598416.1:0-45233 GCF_964194155.1 Cetorhinus maximus | reverse complement strand
AGTGTGAGAGGAGGGAGCAGTTAACACAGCGCGAGAGGAGAGAGCAGATAATACAGCGGGAGAGGAGGGAGCAGATAAAACAGCGCGAAAGGAGAGAGCAGATAAAACAGCGCGAGAGGAGGGAGCAGATAATACAGTGTGAGAGGAGGGAGCAGATAAAACAGCGCGAGAGGATACAGCAGATAAAACAGCGCGAGAGGAGGGAGCAGATAAAACAGTGTGAGAGGAGGGAGCAGTTAAAACAGCGTGAGAGGAGAGAGCAGATAATACAGTGCGAGAGGAGGGAGCAGATAAAACAGCGCGAGAGGAGAAAGCAGATAAAACAGCGCGAGAGGAGGGAGCAGATAAAACAGCGCAAGAGGAGGGAGCAGATAAAACAGTGTGAGAGGAGGGAGCAGATAAAACAGCGTGAGAGGATAGAGCAGATAAAACAGCGAGAGAGGAGGGAGCAGATAAAACAGCTGGAGAGAAGAGAGCAGATAAAACAGCGCGAGAGGAGAGAGCAGATAAAACTGCGGAAGAGGTGGGAGCAGACAAAACAGCGCGAGAGGAGAGAGCAGATAAAACAGTTTGAGAGGAGGGAGCAGATAAAACAGCGCGAGAGAAGAGAGCAGATAAAACAGCGCGAGAGGAGGGAGCAGATAAAGCAGCGCGAGAGGAGAGAGGAGATAAAACAGTGTGAGAGGAGGGAGCAGATAAAACAGTGTGAGATGAGGGAGCAGATAATACAGCGTGAGAGGAGTGATCAGATAAAACAGCGCGAGAGGAGAGAGCGGACAAAACAGCGCGAGAGGAGAGAGCAGATAAAACAGCGCGAGAGGAGAGAGCAGATAAAACATCGAGAGAGGAGGGAGCAGATAAAACAGCGCGAGAGGAGAGAGCAGATAAAACAGCGTGAGAGGAGGGAGCAGATAAAACAGCGCGAGAGGAGAGAGCAGATACGACAGTGTGAGAGTAGGGAGCAGATATAACAGCGCGAGAGGAGGGTGCAGATAAAACAGCGTGAGAGGAGAGAGCAGATAAACCAGCGCGAGAGGAGGGAGCAGATAAAACAGGGCGAGAGGAGAGAGCAGATAAAACAGCGCGAGTGGAGGGAGCAGATAAAACAGCGTGATAGGAGAGAGCAGATAAAACAGCGCGAGAGGAGGGAGCAGATAAAACAGCGCGAGAGGAGGGTGCAGATAAAACAGCGCGAGAGGAGAGAGCAGATAAAACAGAGCGAGAGGAGGGAGCATATGAAACAGCGTGAGAGGAGAGAGCAGATAAAACAGAGCGTGAGGAGAGAGCAGATAAAACAGCGCGAAAGGTGGGAGCAGATAAAACTGCGCGAGAGGAGGGAGCAGATAAAGAGCATGAGAGGAGAGAGCAGATAAAACAGCGCGAGAGGAGAGAGCAGATAAAACAGCGTGAGAGGAGTGAGCAGATAAAACAGCGCGAGAGGAGAGAGCAGATAAAACAGCGCGAGAGGAGAGAGCAGATAAAACAGAGTGAGAGGAGAGAGCATATGAAACAGCGCGAGAGGAGAGAGCAGAAATAACGGAGCGAGAGGAGAGAGCAGATAATAGAGCGCGAGAGTTGGGTGCAGATAAAACAGCGCAAGAGGAGGGAGCAGATAAAACAGCGGGAGAGGAGAGAGCAGATAAAACAGCGCGAGAGGAGAGAGCAGATAAAACAGGGCGAGAGGATGGAGCAGATAAATCAGCGTGAGAGGAGAGGGCAGATAAAACATCGCGAGAGGAGGGAGCGGATAAAACAGCGCGAGAGGAGAGAGCAGATAAAACAGCGCCAGAGGAGGAAGCAGATAAAACAGCGGGAGAGGAGAGAGCAGATAAAACAGCGCGAGAGGAGGGAGCAGATAAAACAGCGTGAGAAGAGGGAGCAGATAAAACATTGCGAGAGGAGAGAGCAGATAAAACAGCGCGAGAGGAGATAGCAGATAGAACAGCGCGAGAGGAGGGAGCAGATATAACAGCGCGAGAGGATGGAGCAGATAAAACAGTGTGAGAGGAGGGAGCAGATAAAACAGCACGAGAGGATAGAGCAGATAAAACAGTGCGAGAGGAGGGAGCAGATAAAACAGCTGGAGAGAAGAGAGCAGATAAAACAGCGCGAGAGGAGAGAGCAGATAAAACAGTTTGAGAGGAGGGAGCAGATTAAGCAGTGCGAGAGAAGAGAGCAGATAATACAGCGCGAGAGGAGGGAGCAGTTAAAACAGCGCGAGAGGAGAGAGCAGATAAAACACTGTGAGAGGAGGGAGCAGATAAAACAGTGTGAGAGGAGGGAGCAGATAATACAGCGTGAGAGAAGAGAGCAGATAAACAGCGCGAGAGGAGGGAGCAGATAAAACAGCGCGAGAGGAGGGAGCAGATAAAACAGCGCGAGAGAAGAGAGCAGATAAAACAGCGTGAGAGGAGGGATCAGATAATACAGCGCGAGAGGAGGGAGCAGAATAAACAGCGCGAGAGGAGGGAGCAAATAAAACAGCGCGAGAGGAGACAGCAGAAAAAACAGCGCTAGAGGAGAGAGCGGATAAAACAGCGCGAGAGGAGGGAGCAGATAAAACAGTGTGAGAGGAGGGAGCAGTTAAAACAGCGTGAGAGGAGAGAGCAGATAATACAGTGCGAGAGGAGGGAGCAGATAATACAGCGCGAGAGGAGAAAGCAGATAAAACAGCGCGAGAGGAGGGAGCAGATAAAACAGCGCGAGAGGAGGGAGCAGATAAAACAGTGTTTGAGGAGGGAGCAGATAAAACAGCGTGAGAAGATAGAGAAGATAAAACAGCGAGAGAGGAGGGAGCAGATAAAACAGCTGGAGAGAAGAGAGCAGATAAAACAGCGGAAGAGGTGGGAGCAGACAAAACAGCGCGAGAGGAGAGAGCAGATAAAACAGTTTGAGAGGAGGGAGCAGATAAAACAGCGCGAGAGAAGAGAGCAGATAATACAGCGCGAGAGGAGGGAGCAGATAAAGCAGCGCGAGAGGAGAGAGGAGATAAAACAGTGTGAGAGGAGGGAGCAGATAAAACAGTGTGAGAGGAGGGAGCAGATAATACAGCATGAGAGAAGAGAGCAGATAAACAGCGCGAGAGGAGGGAGCAAATAAAACAGCGCGAGAGGAGGGAGCAGATAAAACATCGCGAGAGGAGGGAGAAGGTAAAACAGTGTGAGAGGAGGGAGCAGATAAAACTGCGCGAGAGGAGGGAGCAGATAAAACAGCGCGAGAGGAGAGAGTAGATAAAACAGCGCGAGAGGAGGGAGCAGATAAAACAGTGTGAGAGGAAGGAGCAGATAAAACAGCGTTACAGCAGAGAGCAGATAAAACAGCGTGAGAGGAGGGAGAAGATATAACAGCGCGAGAGGAGAGAGCAAATAAAACAGCGCGAGAGGAGGGAGCAGATAAAACAGCGCATCAGGAGGGAGCAGAATAAACAGCGCGAGAGGAGAGAGCAGGTAAAACATGGCGAGAGGAGGGTGCAGATAAAACAGCGCGAGAGCAGGGAGCTGAATAAACAGCGCGAGAGGAGGGAGCAGATAAAACAGCGGGAGAGGAGGGAGAAGATAAAACATGGCGAGAGGAGGGAGCAGATAAAACAGCGTGAGAAGAGGGAGCAGATAAAACAGCGCGAGAGGAGGGATCAGATAAAACAGGGCGAGAGGAGGGAGCAGATAAAACAGCGGGAGAGGCGAGAGCAGATAAAACAGCGCGAGAGGAGAGAGCAGATAAAACAACGCGAGAGGAGCAGCAGATAAAACAGCGCGAGAGGAGGGAGCAGGTAAAACAGCGCGAGAGGAGGGAGCAGATAAAACAGCGCGAGAGCTAGGGAGCAGATAAAACAGTGCGAGAGGAGAGAGCACAGAATACAGCGCGAGAGGAGGGTGCAGATAAAACAGCGAGAGAGGAGAGCGCAGATAAAACAGCGGGAGAGGAGAGAGCAGATAAAACAGCGTGAGAGGAGGGAGCAGATAAAACAGCGCGAGAGGAGGGAGCAGAAAAAACAGCGCGAGAGGAGAGAGCAGATAAAACAGCGCGAGAGGAGAGAGCAGATAAAACAGCGCGAGAGGAGGTAGCAGATAAAGCAGTGTGAGAGGCGGGGGCAGAGAAAACAGTGTGAGAGGAGGGAGCAGATAAAACAGCGGGAGTGGAGGGAGCAGATAAAACAGTGTGAGAGGAGGGAGCAGATAAAACAGCGTGAGAGGAGGGAGCAGATAAAACAGTGTGAGACGAGGGAGCAGATAAAACAGCGGGAGAGGTGGGAGCAGATAAAACAGTGTGATAGGAGGGAGCAGATAAAACAGCGGGAGAGGAGGGAGCAGATAAAACAGTGTGAGAGGAGGGAGCAGATAAAACAGCGCGAGAGGAGGGAGCAGATAAAACAGTGTCAGAGGAGGGAGCAGATAAAACAGCGCGGGAGGAGGGAGCAGATAAAGCAGCGTGAGAGGAGGGATCAGATAAAACAGCGCGAGCGGAGGGTCCAGAATAAACAGCGCGAGAGGAGGGACCAGATAAAACAGCGCGAGAGGAGAGAGCAGATATAATAGCGCGAGAGGAGAGAGCAGATAAAACAGCGCGAGAGGAGGGAGCAGATAAAACAGTGTGAGAGGAGGGAGCAGTTAACACAGCGCGAGAGGAGAGAGCAGATAATACAGCGAGAGAGGAGGGAGCAGATAAAACAGCGCGAGAGGAGAGAGCAGATAAAACAGCGCGAGAGGAGGGAGCAGATAAAACAGTGTGAGAGGAGGGAGAAGATAAAACAGTGTGAGCGGAGGGAGCAGATAAAACTGCACGAGAGGAGGGAGCAGATAAAACAGCGCGAGAGGAGAGAGTAGATAAAACAGTGTGAGAGGAGGGAGCAGATAAAACAGCGCGAGAGGAGGGAGCAGATAAAACAGTGTGAGAGGAAGGAGCAGATAAAACAGCGTTACAGCAGAGAGCAGATAAAACAGCGTGAGAGGAGGGAGAAGATAAAACAGCGCGAGAGGAGAGAGCAAATAAAACAGCGCGAGAGGAGGGAGCAGATAAAACAACGCATCAGGAGGGAGCAGAATAAACAGCGCGAGAGGAGAGAGCGGGTAAAACAGTGCGAGAGGAGGGTGCAGATAAAACAGCGCGAGAGCAGGGAGCTGAATAAACAGCGCGAGAGGAGGGAGCAGATAAAACAGCGGGAGAGGAGGGAGAAGATAAAACATGGCGAGAGGAGGGAGCAGATAAAACAGCGTGAGAAGAGGGAGCAGATAAAACAGCGCGAGAGGAGGGATCAGATAAAACAGGGCGAGAGGAGGGAGCAGATAAAACAGCGGGAGAGGCGAGAGCAGATAAACAGCGCGAGAGGAGAGAGCAGATAAAACAACGCGAGAGGAGCAGCAGATAAAACAGCGCGAGAGGAGGGAGCAGGTAAAACAGCGCGAGAGGAGGGAGCAGATAAAACAGCGCGAAAGGAGGGAGCAGATAAAACAGTGCGAGAGGAGGGAGCACAGAATACAGCGCGAGAGGAGGGTGCAGATAAAACAGCGAGAGAGGAGAGCGCAGATAAATCAGCGGGAGAGGAGAGAGCAGATAAAACAGCGCGAGAGGAGGGAGCAGATAAAACAGCGCGAGCGGAGGGAGCAGAAAAAACAGCGCGAGAGGAGAGAGCAGATAAAACAGCGCGAGAGGAGAGAGCAGATAAAACAGCGCGAGAGGAGGTAGCAGATAAAGCAGTGTGAGAGGCGGGGGCAGAGAAAACAGTGTGAGAGGAGGGAGCAGATAAAACAGCGGGAATGGAGGGAGCAGATAAAACAGTGTGAGAGGAGGGAGCAGATAAAACAGCGTGAGAGGAGGGAGCAGATAAAACAGTGTGAGACGAGGGAGCAGATAAAACAGCGGGAGAGGTGGGAGCAGATAAAACAGTGTGAGAGGAGGGAGCAGATAAAACAGCGGGAGAGGAGGGAGCAGATAAAACAGTGTGAGAGGAGGGAGCAGATAAAACAGCGTGAGAGGAGGGAGCAGATAAAACAGTGTCAGAGGAGGGAGCAGATAAAACAGCACGGGAGGAGGGAGCAGATAAAGCAGCGTGAGAGGAGGGATCAGATAAAACAGCGCGAGCGGAGGGACCAGAATAAACAGCGCGAGAGGAGGGACCAGATAAAACAGCGCGAGAGGAGAGAGCAGATATAATAGCGCGAGAGGAGAGAGCAGATAAAACAGCGCGAGAGGAGGGAGCAGATAAAACAGTGTGAGAGGAGGGAGCAGTTAACACAGCGCGAGAGGAGAGAGCAGATAATACAGCGAGAGAGGCGGGAGCAGATAATACAGCGCGAGAGGAGAGAGCAGATAAAACAGCGCGAGAGGAGGGTGCAGATAAAACAGTGTGAGAGGAGGGAGCAGATTAAACAGCGCGAGAGGATACAGCAGATAAAACAGCGCGAGAGGAGGGAGCAGATAAAACAGTGTGAGAGGAAGGAGCAGATAAAACAGCGTGACAGGAGAGAGCAGGTAAAACAGCGCGAGAGGAGGGAGCAGATAAAACAGCGCGAGAGGAGGGAGCAGAATAAACAGCGCGAGAGGAGGGAGCAGATAAAACAGCGCGAGAGGAGGGATCAGATAAAACAGGGCGAGCGGAGGGAGCAGATAAAACAGGGCGAGAAGAGGGAGCTGATAATACAGCGCGAGAGGAGGGATCAGATAAAACAGGGCGAGAGGAGGGAGCAGATAAAACAGGGCGAGAGGAGGGAGCAGATAAAACAGCGCGTGAAAGGAGGGAGCAGATAAAACAGCGCGAGAGTTGAGAGCAGATAAAACAGCGCGAGAGGAGAGAGCAGATAAAACAGCGCGAGAGGAGGGAGTAGGTAAAACAGCGCGAGAGGAGGGAGCAGATAAACAGCGCGACAGGAGGGAGCAGATAAAACAGCGCGAGAGGAGAGAGCAGATAAAACAGCACGAGAGGTGGGAGCAGATAAAACTGCGCGAGAGGAGAGAACAGAAAAAACAGCGCGAGAGGAGGGAGCAGATAAAACAGCGGGAGAGGAGAGAGCAAATAAAACAGAGCAAGAGGTGAGAGCAGATAAAACAGCGGGAGAGGAGAGAGCAAATAAAACAGCGGGAGAGGAGAGAGCAGATAAAACAGAGCGACAGGAGGGAGCAGATAAAACAGCGCGAGAGGAGGGAGCAGAAAAAACAGCGCGAGAGGAGAGAGCAGATAATACAGCGCGAGAGGAGATAGCAGATAAAACAGCGCGAGAGGAGGGAGTAGATAAAACAGCGGGAGAGGAGAGAGCAGATAAAACAGCGCGAGAGGAGGGAGCAGATAAAACAGCGCGAGAGGAGAGAGTAGAGAAAACAGCTCGAGAGGAGAGAGCTGATAAAACAGCGCGAGAGGTGGCAGCAGAAAAAGCAGCGCGAGAGGAAGGAGCAGAGAAAAAAGCGCGAGAGGAGGGAGCAGATAAAACAGCGCGAGAGGAGAGAGCAGATAAAACAGTGTGAGAGGTGGGAGCAGATAAAACAGCGTGACAGGAGAGAGCAGATAAACCAGCGTGAGAGGAGAGAGCAGACAAAACAGGGCGAGAGGAGAGAGCAGATAAAACAGCGCGAGTGGAGGGAGAAGATAAAAAAGCGTGAGAGGAGAGAGCAGATAAAACAGCGTGAGAGGAGGGAGCAGATAAAACAGAGTGAGACGAGGGATCAGATAAAACAGCGGGAGAGGTGGGAGCAGATAAAACAGTGTGAGAGGAGGGAGCAGATAAAACAGCGGGAGAGGAGGGAGCAGATAAAGCTGTGTGAGAGGAGGGAGCAGATAAAACAGCGCGAGAGGAGGGAGCAGATAAAACAGTGTTAGAGGAGGGAGCAGATAAAACAGCACGGGAGGAGGGAGCAGATAAAGCAGCGTGAGAGGAGGGATCAGATAAAACAGCGCGAGCGGATGGAGCAGAATAAACAGCGTGAGAGGAGATACCAGATAAAACAGCGCGAGAGGAGAGAGCAGATAAAATAGCGCGAGAGGAGAGAGCAGATAAAACAGCGTGAGAGGAGGGAGCAGATAAAACAGTGTGAGAGGAGGGAGCAGTTAACACAGCGCGAGAGGAGAGAGCAGATAATACAGCGCGAGAGGAGGGAGCAGATAAAACAGCGCGAGATGAGAGAGCAGATAAGACAGCGCGAGAGGAGGGAGCAGATAAAACAGCGCGTGAGGAGAGAGCAGATAAAACAGCGCGAGAGGAGAGAGCAGATAAAACAGCGCGAGAGGAGGGAGCAGATAAAACAGTGTGAGAGGAGGGAGCAGATAAAACAGCGCGAGAGGATACAGCAGATAAAACAGCGCGAGAGGAGGGAGCAGATAAAACGGTGTGAGAGGAGGGAGCAGTTAAAACAGCGTGAGAGGAGAGAGCAGATAATACAGTGCGAGAGGAGGGAGCAGATAAAACAGCGCGAGAGGAGAAAGCAGGTAAAACAGCGCGAGAGGAGGGAGCAGATAAAACAGCGCAAGAGGAGGGAGCAGATAAAACAGTGTGAGAGGAGGGAGCAGATAAAACAGCGTGAGAGGATAGAGCAGATAAAACAGCGAGAGAGGAGGGAGCAGATAAAACAGCTGGAGAGAAGAGAGCAGATAAAACTGCGGAAGAGGTGGGAGCAGACAAAACAGCGCGAGAGGAGAGAGCAGATAAAACAGTTTGAGAGGAGGGAGCAGATAAAACAGCGCGAGAGAAGAGAGCAGATAAAATAGCGCGAGAGGAGGGAGCAGATAAAGCAGCGCGAGAGGAGAGAGGAGATAAAACAGTGTGAGAGGAGGGAGCAGATAAAACAGTGTGAGAGGAGGGAGCAGATAATACAGCGTGAGAGGAGTGATCAGATAAAACAGCGCGAGAGGAGAGAGCGGACAAAACAGCGAGAGAGGAGGGAGCAGATAAAACAGCGCTAGAGGAGGGAGCAGATAAAACAGCGCGAGAGGAGAGAGCAGATAAAACAGCGCGAGAGGAGAGAGCAGATAAAACATCGAGAGAGGAGGGAGCAGATAAAACAGCGCGAGAGGAGAGAGCAGATAAAACAGCGTGAGAGGAGGGAGCAGATAAAACAGCGCGAGAGGAGAGAGCAGATACGACAGTGTGAGAGTAGGGAGCAGATAAAACAGCGCGAGAGGAGGGTGCAGATAAAACAGCGTGAGAGGAGAGAGCAGATAAACCAGCGCGAGAGGAGGGAGCAGATAAAACAGGGCGAGAGGAGAGAGCAGATAAAACAGCGCGAGTGGAGGGAGCAGATAAAACAGCGTGATAGGAGAGAGCAGATAAAACAGCGCGAGAGGAGGGAGCAGATAAAACAGCGCGAGAGGAGGGTGCAGATAAAACAGCGCGAGAGGAGAGAGCAGATAAAACAGAGCGAGAGGAGGGAGCATATGAAACAGCGTGAGAGGAGAGAGCAGATAAAACAGAGCGTGAGGAGAGAGCAGATAAAACAGCGCGAAAGGTGGGAGCAGATAAAACTGCGCGAGAGGAGGGAGCAGATAAAGAGCATGAGAGGAGAGAGCAGATAAAACAGCGCGAGAGGAGAGAGCAGATAAAACAGCGCGAGAGGAGGGAGCAGATAAAACAGAGTGAGAGGAGAGAGCATATGAAACAGCGCGAGAGGAGAGAGCAGAAATAACGGAGCGAGAGTAGGGAGCAGATAATAGAGCGCGAGAGTTGGGTGCAGTTAAAACAGCGCAAGAGGAGGGAGCAGATAAAACAGCGGGAGAGGAGAGAGCAGATAAAACAGCGCGAGAGGAGAGAGCAGATAAAACAGGGCGAGAGGATGGAGCAGATAAATCAGCGTGAGAGGAGAGGGCAGATAAAACAGCGCGAGAGGAGGGAGCGGATAAAACAGCGCGAGAGGAGAGAGCAGATAAAACAGCGCCAGAGGAGGAAGCAGATAAAACAGCGGGAGAGGAGAGAGCAGATAAAACAGCGCGAGAGGAGGGAGCAGATAAAACAGCGTGAGAAGAGGGAGCAGATAAAACATTGCGAGAGGAGAGAGCAGATAAAACAGCGCGAGAGGAGATAGCAGATAAAACAGCGCGAGAGGAGGGAGCAGATATAACAGCGCGAGAGGATGGAGCAGATAAAACAGTGTGAGAGGAGGGAGCAGATAAAACAGCGCGAGAGGATAGAGCAGATAAAACAGTGCGAGAGGAGGGAGCAGATAAAACAGCTGGAGAGAAGAGAGCAGATAAAAGAGCGCGAGAGGAGAGAGCAGATAAAACAGTTTGAGAGGAGGGAGCAGATAAAACAGTGCGAGAGAAGAGAGCAGATAATACAGCGCGAGAGGAGGGAGCAGTTAAAACAGCGCGAGAGGAGAGAGCAGATAAAACAGCGGGAGAGGAGAGAGCAGATAAAACAGCGCGAGAGGAGAGAGCAGATAAAACAGGGCGAGAGGATGGAGCAGATAAATCAGCGTGAGAGGAGAGGGCAGATAAAACAGCGCGAGAGGAGGGAGCGGATAAAACAGCGCGAGAGGAGAGAGCAGATAAAACAGCGCCAGAGGAGGAAGCAGATAAAACAGCGGGAGAGGAGAGAGCAGATAAAACAGCGCGAGAGGAGGGAGCAGATAAAACAGCGTGAGAAGAGGGAGCAGATAAAACATTGCGAGAGGAGAGAGCAGATAAAACAGCGCGAGAGGAGATAGCAGATAAAACAGCGCGAGAGGAGGGAGCAGATATAACAGCGCGAGAGGATGGAGCAGATAAAACAGTGTGAGAGGAGGGAGCAGATAAAACAGCGTGAGAGGATAGAGCAGATAAAACAGTGCGAGAGGAGGGAGCAGATAAAACAGCTGGAGAGAAGAGAGCAGATAAAAGAGCGCGAGAGGAGAGAGCAGATAAAACAGTTTGAGAGGAGGGAGCAGATAAAACAGTGCGAGAGAAGAGAGCAGATAATACAGCGCGAGAGGAGGGAGCAGTTAAAACAGCGCGAGAGGAGAGAGCAGATAAAACACTGTGAGAGGAGGGAGCAGATAAAACAGTGTGAGAGGAGGGAGCAGATAATACAGCGTGAGAGAAGAGAGCAGATAAACAGCGCGAGAGGAGGGAGCAGATAAAACAGCGCGAGAGGAGGGAGCAGATAAAACAGTGTGAGAGGAGGGAGCAGATAAAACAGCGTGAGAGAAGGGAGCAGATAAAACAGTGCGAGAGGAGAGAGCAGATAAAACAGCACTAGAGGAGAGAGCAGATAAAACAGCGTGAGAGGAGGGATCAGATAATACAGCGCGAGAGGAGGGAGCAGAATAAACAGCGCGAGAGGAGGGAGCAGATAAAACAGCGCGAGAGGAGACAGCAGAAAAAACAGCGCTAGAGGAGAGAGCAGATAAAACAGCGCGAGAGGAGGGAGCAGATAAAACAGTGTGAGAGGAGGGAGCAGTTAAAACAGCGTGAGAGGAGAGAGCAGATAATACAGTGCGAGAGGAGGGAGCAGATAAAACAGCGCGAGAGGAGAAAGCAGATAAAACAGCGCGAGAGGAGGGAGCAGATAAAACAGCGCGAGAGGAGGGAGCAGATAAAACAGTGTTTGAGGAGGGAGCAGATAAAACAGCGTGAGAGGATAGAGAAGATAAAACAGCGAGAGAGGAGGGAGCAGATAAAACAGCTGGAGAGAAGAGAGCAGATAAAACAGCGCGAGAGGAGAGAGCAGATAAAACAGCGGAAGAGGTGGGAGCAGACAAAACAGCGCGAGAGGAGAGAGCAGATAAAACAGTTTGAGAGGAGGGAGCAGATAAAACAGCGCGAGAGAAGAGAGCAGATAATACAGCGCGAGAGGAGGGAGCAGATAAAGCAGCGCGAGAGGAGAGAGGAGATAAAACAGTGTGAGAGGAGGGAGCAGATAAAACAGTGTGAGAGGAGGGAGCAGATAATACAGCGTGAGAGAAGAGAGCAGATAAACAGCGCGAGAGGAGGGAGCAAATAAAACAGCGCGAGAGGAGGGAGCAGATAATACAGCGCGAGAGGAGGGAGAAGGTAAAACAGTGTGAGAGGAGGGAGCAGATAAAACTGCGCGAGAGGAGGGAGCAGATAAAACAGCGCGAGAGGAGAGAGTAGATAAAACAGCGCGAGAGGAGGGAGCAGATAAAACAGTGTGAGAGGAAGGAGCAGATAAAACAGCGTTACAGCAGAGAGCAGATAAAACAGCGTGAGAGGAGGGAGAAGATATAAAAGCGCGAGAGGAGAGAGCAAATAAAACAGCGCGAGAGGAGGGAGCAGATAAAACAGCGTGAGAGGAGGGAGCAGATAAAACAGTGTGAGAGGAGGGAGCAGTTAACACAGCGCGAGAGGAGAGAGCAGATAATACAGCGCGAGAGGAGGGAGCAGATAAAACAGCGCGAGATGAGAGAGCAGATAAGACAGCGCGAGAGGAGGGAGCAGATAAAACAGCGCGTGAGGAGAGAGCAGATAAAACAGCGCGAGAGGAGAGAGCAGATAAAACAGCGCGAGAGGAGGGAGCAGATAAAACAGTGTGAGAGGAGGGAGCAGATAAAACAGCGCAGGAGGATACAGCAGATAAAACAGCGCGAGAGGAGGGAGCAGATAAAACGGTGTGAGAGGAGGGAGCAGTTAAAACAGCGTGAGAGGAGAGAGCAGATAATACAGTGCGAGAGGAGGGAGCAGATAAAACAGCGCGAGAGGAGAAAGCAGGTAAAACAGCGCGAGAGGAGGGAGCAGATAAAACAGCGCAAGAGGAGGGAGCAGATAAAACAGTGTGAGAGGAGGGAGCAGATAAATACAGCGTGAGAGGATAGAGCAGATAAAACAGCGAGAGAGGAGGGAGCAGATAAAACAGCTGGAGAGAAGAGAGCAGATAAAACTGCGGAAGAGGTGGGAGCAGACAAAACAGCGCGAGAGGAGAGAGCAGATAAAACAGTTTGAGAGGAGGGAGCAGATAAAACAGCGCGAGAGAAGAGAGCAGATAAAACAGCGCGAGAGGAGGGAGCAGATAAAGCAGCGCGAGAGGAGAGAGGAGATAAAACAGTGTGAGAGGAGGGAGCAGATAAAACAGTGTGAGAGGAGGGAGCAGATAATACAGCGTGAGAGGAGTGATCAGATAAAACAGCGCGAGAGGAGAGAGCGGACAAAACAGCGAGAGAGGAGGGAGCAGATAAAACAGCGCTAGAGGAGGGAGCAGATAAAACAGCGCGAGAGGAGAGAGCAGATAAAACAGCGCGAGAGGAGAGAGCAGATAAAACATCGAGAGAGGAGGGAGCAGATAAAACAGCGCGAGAGGAGAGAGCAGATAAAACAGCGTGAGAGGAGGGAGCAGATAAAACAGCGCGAGAGGAGAGAGCAGATACGACAGTGTGAGAGTTGGGAGCAGATAAAACAGCGCGAGAGGAGGGTGCAGATAAAACAGCGTGAGAGGAGAGAGCAGATAAACCAGCGCGAGAGGAGGGAGCAGATAAAACAGGGCGAGAGGAGAGAGCAGATAAAACAGCGCGAGTGGAGGGAGCAGATAAAACAGCGTGATAGGAGAGAGCAGATAAAACAGCGCAAGAGGAGGGAGCAGATAAAACAGCGCGAGAGGAGGGTGCAGATAAAACAGCGCGAGAGGAGAGAGCAGATAAAACAGAGCGAGAGGAGGGAGCATATGAAACAGCGTGAGAGGAGAGAGCAGATAAAACAGAGCGTGAGGAGAGAGCAGATAAAACAGCGCGAAAGGTGGGAGCAGATAAAACTGCGCGAGAGGAGGGAGCAGATAAAGAGCATGAGAGGAGAGAGCAGATAAAACAGCGCGAGAGGAGAGAGCAGATAAAACAGCGTGAGAGGAATGAGCAGATAAAACAGCGCGAGAGGAGGGAGCAGATAAAACAGAGTGAGAGGAGAGAGCATATGAAACAGCGCGAGAGGAGAGAGCAGAAATAACGGAGCGAGAGGAGGGAGCAGATAATAGAGCGCGAGAGTTGGGTGCAGTTAAAACAGCGCAAGAGGAGGGAGCAGATAAAACAGCGGGAGAGGAGAGAGCAGATAAAACAGCGCGAGAGGAGAGAGCAGATAAAACAGGGCGAGAGGATGGAGCAGATAAATCAGCGTGAGAGGAGAGGGCAGATAAAACAGCGCGAGAGGAGGGAGCGGATAAAACAGCGCGAGAGGAGAGAGCAGATAAAACAGCGCCAGAGGAGGAAGCAGATAAAACAGCGGGAGAGGAGAGAGCAGATAAAACAGCGCGAGAGGAGGGAGCAGATAAAACAGCGTGAGAAGAGGGAGCAGATAAAACATTGCGAGAGGAGAGAGCAGATAAAACAGCGTGAGAGGAGATAGCAGATAAAACAGCGCGAGAGGAGGGAGCAGATATAACAGCGCGAGAGGATGGAGCAGATAAAACAGTGTGAGAGGAGGGAGCAGATAAAACAGCGCGAGAGGATAGAGCAGATAAAACAGTGCGAGAGGAGGGAGCAGATAAAACAGCTGGAGAGAAGAGAGCAGATAAAAGAGCGCGAGAGGAGAGAGCAGATAAAACAGTTTGAGAGGAGGGAGCAGATAAAACAGTGCGAGAGAAGAGAGCAGATAATACAGCGCGAGAGGAGGGAGCAGTTAAAACAGCGCGAGAGGAGAGAGCAGATAAAACACTGTGAGAGGAGGGAGCAGATAAAACAGTGTGAGAGGAGGGAGCAGATAATACAGCGTGAGAGAAGAGAGCAGATAAACAGCGCGAGAGGAGGGAGCAGATAAAACAGCGCGAGAGGAGGGAGCAGATAAAACAGTGTGAGAGGAGGGAGCAGATAAAACAGCGCGAGAGAAGGGAGCAGATAAAACAGTGCGAGAGGAGAGAGCAGATAAAACAGCACTAGAGGAGAGAGCAGATAAAACAGCGTGAGAGGAGGGATCAGATAATACAGCGCGAGAGGAGGGAGCAGAATAAACAGCGCGAGAGGAGGGAGCAGATAAAACAGCGCGAGAGGAGACAGCAGAAAAAACAGCGCTAGAGGAGAGAGCAGATAAAACAGCGCGAGAGGAGGGAG
This sequence comes from Cetorhinus maximus, assembly GCF_964194155.1. NCBI lineage: Eukaryota > Metazoa > Chordata > Chondrichthyes > Lamniformes > Cetorhinidae > Cetorhinus > Cetorhinus maximus. The sequence goes on along the minus strand of NW_027598416.1, from coordinate 30,293 downwards.
CAGATAAAACAGTGTGAGAGGAGGGAGCCGTTAAAACAGCGTGAGAGGAGAGAGCAGATAATACAGTGCGAGAGGAGGGAGCAGATAAAACAGCGCGAGAGGAGAAAGCAGATAAAACAGCGCGAGAGGAGGGAGCAGATAAAACAGCGCGAGAGGAGGGAGCAGATAAAACAGTGTTTGAGGAGGGAGCAGATAAAACAGCGTGAGAGGATAGAGAAGATAAAACAGCGAGAGAGGAGGGAGCAGATAAAACAGCTGGAGAGAAGAGAGCAGATAAAACAGCGCGAGAGGAGAGAGCAGATAAAACAGCGGAAGAGGTGGGAGCAGACAAAACAGCGCGAGAGGAGAGAGCAGATAATACAGCGCGAGAGGAGGGAGCAGATAAAGCAGCGCGAGAGGAGAGAGGAGATAAAACAGTGTGAGAGGAGGGAGCAGATAAAACAGTGTGAGAGGAGGGAGCAGATAATACAGCGTGAGAGAAGAGAGCAGATAAAACAGCGTGAGAGGAGGGAGAAGATAAAACAGCGCGAGAGGAGAGAGCAAATAAAACAGCGCGAGAGGAGGGAGCAGATAAAACAGCGCATCAGGAGGGAGCAGAATAAACAGCGCGAGAGGAGAGAGCAGGTAAAACAGTGCGAGAGGAGGGTGCAGATAAAACAGCGCGAGAGCAGGGAGCTGAATAAACAGCACGAGAGGAGGGATCAGATAAAACAGGGCGAGAGGAGGGAGCAGATAAAACAGCGGGAGAGGCGAGAGCAGACAAAACAGCGTGAGAGGGGGAGCAGATAAAACAGTGTGAGAGGAGGGAGCAGATAAAACTGCGCGAGAGGAGGGAGCAGATAAAACAGCGCGAGAGGAGGGAGCAGATAAAACAGTGTGAGAGGAAGGAGCAGATAAAACAGCGTTACAGCAGAGAGCAGATAAAACAGCGTGAGAGGAGGGAGAAGATAAAACAGCGCGAGAGGAGAGAGCAAATAAAACAGCGCGAGAGGAGGGAGCAGATAAAACAGCGCATCAGGAGGGAGCAGAATAAACAGCGCGAGAGGAGAGAGCAGGTAAAACAGTGCGAGAGGAGGGTGCAGATAAAACAGCGCGAGAGCAGGGAGCTGAATAAACAGCACGAGAGGAGGGATCAGATAAAACAGGGCGAGAGGAGGGAGCAGATAAAACAGCAGGAGAGGCGAGAGCAGATAAAACAGCGCGAGAGGAGAGAGCAGATAAAACAACGCGAGAGGAGCAGCAGATAAAACAGCGCGAGAGGAGGGAGCAGGTAAACAGCGCGAGAGGAGAGAGCAGATAAAACAGCGCGAGAGGAGAGAGCAGATAAAACAGCGCGAGAGGAGGGAGCAGATAAAGCAGTGTGAGAGGCGGGGGCAGAGAAAACAGTGTGAGAGGAGGGAGCAGATAAAACAGCGGGAGTGGAGGGAGCAGATAAAACAGTGTGAGAGGAGGGAGCAGATAAAACAGCGTGAGAGGAGGGAGCAGATAAAACAGTGTGAGACGAGGGAGCAGATAAAACAGCGGGAGAGGTGGGAGCAGATAAAACAGTGTGAGAGGAGGGAGCAGATAAAACAGCGGGAGAGGAGGGAGCAGATAAAACAGTGTGAGAGGAGAGAGCAGATAAAACAGCGTGAGAGGAGAGAGCAGATAAAACAGCGTGAGAGGAGGGTGCAGATAAAACAGTGTGAGAGGATGGAGCAGATAAAACTGCGCGAGAGGAGGGAGCAGATAAAACAGCGCGAGAGGAGAGAGTAGATAAAACAGCGCGAGAGGAGGGAGCAGATAAAACAGCGCGAGAGGAGGGAGCAGATAAAACAGTGTGAGAGGAAGGAGCAGATGAAACAGCGTTACAGCAGAGAGCAGATAAAACAGCGTGAGAGGAGGGAGAAGATAAATCAGCGCGAGAGGAGAGAGCAAATAAAACAGCGCGAGAGGAGGGAGCAGATAAAACAGCGCATCAGGAGGGAGCAGAATAAACAGCGCGAGAGGAGAGAGCAGGTAAAACAGTGCGAGAGGAGGGTGCAGATAAAACAGCGCGAGAGCAGGGAGCTGAATAAACAGCACGAGAGGAGGGAGCAGATAAAACAGCGCGAGAGGAGGGAGAAGATAAAACATGGCGAGAGGAGGGAGCAGATAAAACAGCGTGAGAAGAGGGAGCAGATAAAACAGCGCGAGAGGAGGGATCAGATAAAACAGGGCGAGAGGAGGGAGCAGATAAAACAGCAGGAGAGGTGAGAGCAGATAAAACAGCGCGAGAGGAGAGAGCAGATAAAACAACGCGAGAGGAGCAGCAGATAAAACAGCGCGAGAGGAGGGAGCAGGTAAAACAGCGCGAGAGGAGGGAGCAGATAAAACAGCGCGAGAGGAGGGAGCAGATAAAACAGTGCGAGAGGAGAGAGCACAGAATACAGCGCGAGAGGAGGGTGCAGATAAAACAGCGAGAGAGGAGAGCGCAGATAAAACAGCGGGAGAGGAGAGAGCAGATAAAACAGCGCGAGAGGAGGGTGCTGATAAAACAGCGCGAGCGGAGGGAGCAGAAAAAACAGCGCGAGAGGAGAGAGCAGATAAAACAGCGCGAGAGGAGAGAGCAGATAAAACAGCGCGAGAGGAGGGAGCAGATAAAGCAGTGTGAGAGGCGGGGGCAGAGAAAACAGTGTGAGAGGAGGGAGCAGATAAAACAGCGGGAGTGGAGGGAGCAGATAAAACAGTGTGAGAGGAGGGAGCAGATAAAACAGCGTGAGAGGAGGGAGCAGATAAAACAGTGTGAGACGAGGGAGCAGATAAAACAGCGGGAGAGGTGGGAGCAGATAAAACAGTGTGAGAGGAGGGAGCAGATAAAACAGCGGGAGAGGAGGGAGCAGATAAAACAGTGTGAGAGGAGGGAGCAGATAAACAGCGCGAGAGGAGGGAGCAGATAAAACAGTGTCAGAGGAGGGAGCAGATAAAACAGCGCGGGAGGAGGGAGCAGATAAAGCAGCGTGAGAGGAGGGATCAGATAAAACAGCGCGAGCGGAGGGACCAGAATAAACAGCGCGAGAGGAGGGACCAGATAAAACAGCGCGAGAGGAGAGAGCAGATATAATAGCGCGAGAGGAGAGAGCAGATAAAACAGCGCGAGAGGAGGGAGCAGATAAAACAGTGTGAGAGGAGGGTGCAGTTAACACAGCGCGAGAGGAGAGAGCAGATAATACAGCGAGAGAGGAGGGAGCAGATAAAACAGCGCGAGAGGAGAGAGCAGATAAAACAGCGCGAGAGGAGGGAGCAGATAAAACAGTGTGAGAGGAGGGAGCAGATAAAACAGCGCGAGAGGATACAGCAGATAAAACAGCGCGAGAGGTGGGAGCAGATAAAACAGTGTGAGAGGAAGGAGCAGATAAAACAGCGTGACAGGAGAGAGCAGGTAAAACAGCGCGAGAGGAGGGAGCAGATAAAACAGCGCGAGATGAGGGAGCAGAATAAACAGCGCGAGAGGAGGGAGCAGATAAAACAGGGCGAGCGGAGGGAGCAGATAAAACAGGGCGAGAAGAGGGAGCTGATAAAACAGCGCAAGAGGAGGGATCAGATAAAACAGGGCGAGAGGAGGGAGCAGATAAAACAGGGCGAGAGGAGGGAGCAGATAAAACAGCGCGAGAAAGGAGGGAGCAGATAAAACAGCGCGAGAGTTGAGAGCAGATAAAACAGCGCGAGAGGAGAGAGCAGATAAAACAGCGCGAGAGGAGGGAGTAGGTAAAACAGCGCGAGAGGAGGGAGCAGATAAACAGCGCGACAGGAGGGAGCAGATAAAACAGCGCGAGAGGAGAGAGCAGATAAAACAGCACGAGAGGAGGGAGCAGATAAAACAGCGCGAGAGGAGAGAGTAGATAAAACAGCGCGAGAGGAGGGAGCAGATAAAACAGCGCGAGAGGAGGGAGCAGATAAAACATTGTGAGAGGAAGGAGCAGATAAAACAGCGTTACAGCAGAGAGCAGATAAAACAGCGTGAGAGGAGGGAGAAGATAAAACAGCGCGAGAGGAGGGAGCAGATAAAACAGCGCGAGAGGAGGGAGCAGATAAAACAGCGCGAGAGGAGGGAGCAGATAAAACAGTGTGAGAGGAAGGAGCAGATAAAACAGCGTTACAGCAGAGAGCAGATAAAACAGCGTGAGAGGAGGGAGAAGATAAAACAGCGCGAGAGGAGAGAGCAAATAAAACAGCGCGAGAGGAGGGAGCAGATAAAACAGCGCATCAGGAGGGAGCAGAATAAACAGCGCAAGAGGAGAGAGCAGGTAAAACAGTGCGAGAGGAGAGAGCAGATAAAACAGCGCGAGAGGAGAGAGCAGATAAAACAGCGCGAGAGGAGGGAGCAGATAAAGCAGTGTGAGAGGCGGGGGCAGAGAAAACAGTGTGAGAGGAGGGAGCAGATAAAACAGCGGGAGTGGAGGGAGCAGATAAAACAGTGTGAGAGGAGGGAGCAGATAAAACAGCGTGAGAGGAGGGAGCAGATAAAACAGTGTGAGACGAGGGAGCAGATAAAACAGCGGGAGAGGTGGGAGCAGATAAAACAGTGTGAGAGGAGGGAGCAGATAAAACAGCGGGAGAGGAGGGAGCAGATAAAACAGTGTGAGAGGAGAGAGCAGATAAAACAGCGTGAGAGGAGAGAGCAGATAAAACAGCGTGAGAGGAGGGTGCAGATAAAACAGTGTGAGAGGATGGAGCAGATAAAACTGCGCGAGAGGAGGGAGCAGATAAAACAGCGCGAGAGGAGAGAGTAGATAAAACAGCGCGAGAGGAGGGAGCAGATAAAACAGCGCGAGAGGAGGGAGCAGATAAAACAGTGTGAGAGGAAGGAGCAGATGAAACAGCGTTACAGCAGAGAGCAGATAAAACAGCGTGAGAGGAGGGAGAAGATAAAACAGCGCGAGAGGAGAGAGCAAATAAAACAGCGCGAGAGGAGGGAGCAGATAAAACAGCGCATCAGGAGGGAGCAGAATAAACAGCGCGAGAGGAGAGAGCAGGTAAAACAGTGCGAGAGGAGGGTGCAGATAAAACAGCGCGAGAGCAGGGAGCTGAATAAACAGCACGAGAGGAGGGAGCAGATAAAACAGCGCGAGAGGAGGGAGAAGATAAAACATGGCGAGAGGAGGGAGCAGATAAAACAGCGTGAGAAGAGGGAGCAGATAAAACAGCGCGAGAGGAGGGATCAGATAAAACAGGGCGAGAGGAGGGAGCAGATAAAACAGCAGGAGAGGTGAGAGCAGATAAAACAGCGCGAGAGGAGAGAGCAGATAAAACAACGCGAGAGGAGCAGCAGATAAAACAGCGCGAGAGGAGGGAGCAGGTAAAACAGCGCGAGAGGAGGGAGCAGATAAAACAGCGCGAGAGGAGGGAGCAGATAAAACAGTGCGAGAGGAGAGAGCACAGAATACAGCGCGAGAGGAGGGTGCAGATAAAACAGCGAGAGAGGAGAGCGCAGATAAAACAGCGGGAGAGGAGAGAGCAGATAAAACAGCGCGAGAGGAGGGTGCTGATAAAACAGCGCGAGCGGAGGGAGCAGAAAAAACAGCGCGAGAGGAGAGAGCAGATAAAACAGCGCGAGAGGAGAGAGCAGATAAAACAGCGCGAGAGGAGGGAGCAGATAAAGCAGTGTGAGAGGCGGGGGCAGAGAAAACAGTGTGAGAGGAGGGAGCAGATAAAACAGCGGGAGTGGAGGGAGCAGATAAAACAGTGTGAGAGGAGGGAGCAGATAAAACAGCGTGAGAGGAGGGAGCAGATAAAACAGTGTGAGACGAGGGAGCAGATAAAACAGCGGGAGAGGTGGGAGCAGATAAAACAGTGTGAGAGGAGGGAGCAGATAAAACAGCGGGAGAGGAGGGAGCAGATAAAACAGTGTGAGAGGAGGGAGCAGATAAAACAGCGCGAGAGGAGGGAGCAGATAAAACAGTGTCAGAGGAGGGAGCAGATAAAACAGCGCGGGAGGAGGGAGCAGATAAAGCAGCGTGAGAGGAGGGATCAGATAAAACAGCGCGAGCGGAGGGACCAGAATAAACAGCGCGAGAGGAGGGACCAGATAAAACAGCGCGAGAGGAGAGAGCAGATATAATAGCGCGAGAGGAGAGAGCAGATAAAACAGCGCGAGAGGAGGGAGCAGATAAAACAGTGTGAGAGGAGGGTGCAGTTAACACAGCGCGAGAGGAGAGAGCAGATAATACAGCGAGAGAGGAGGGAGCAGATAAAACAGCGCGAGAGGAGAGAGCAGATAAAACAGCGCGAGAGGAGGGAGCAGATAAAACAGTGTGAGAGGAGGGAGCAGATAAAACAGCGCGAGAGGATACAGCAGATAAAACAGCGCGAGAGGTGGGAGCAGATAAAACAGTGTGAGAGGAAGGAGCAGATAAAACAGCGTGACAGGAGAGAGCAGGTAAAACAGCGCGAGAGGAGGGAGCAGATAAAACAGCGCGAGATGAGGGAGCAGAATAAACAGCGCGAGAGGAGGGAGCAGATAAAACAGGGCGAGCGGAGGGAGCAGATAAAACAGGGCGAGAAGAGGGAGCTGATAAAACAGCGCAAGAGGAGGGATCAGATAAAACAGGGCGAGAGGAGGGAGCAGATAAAACAGGGCGAGAGGAGGGAGCAGATAAAACAGCGCGAGAAAGGAGGGAGCAGATAAAACAGCGCGAGAGTTGAGAGCAGATAAAACAGCGCGAGAGGAGAGAGCAGATAAAACAGCGCGAGAGGAGGGAGTAGGTAAAACAGCGCGAGAGGAGGGAGCAGATAAACAGCGCGACAGGAGGGAGCAGATAAAACAGCGCGAGAGGAGAGAGCAGATAAAACAGCACGAGAGGAGGGAGCAGATAAAACAGCGCGAGAGGAGAGAGTAGATAAAACAGCGCGAGAGGAGGGAGCAGATAAAACAGCGCGAGAGGAGGGAGCAGATAAAACAGTGTGAGAGGAAGGAGCAGATAAAACAGCGTTACAGCAGAGAGCAGATAAAACAGCGTGAGAGGAGGGAGAAGATAAAACAGCGCGAGAGGAGGGAGCAGATAAAACAGCGCGAGAGGAGGGAGCAGATAAAACAGCGCGAGAGGAGGGAGCAGATAAAACAGTGTGAGAGGAAGGAGCAGATAAAACAGCGTTACAGCAGAGAGCAGATAAAACAGCGTGAGAGGAGGGAGAAGATAAAACAGCGCGAGAGGAGAGAGCAAATAAAACAGCGCGAGAGGAGGGAGCAGATAAAACAGCGCATCAGGAGGGAGCAGAATAAACAGCGCAAGAGGAGAGAGCAGGTAAAACAGTGCGAGAGGAGGGTGCAGATAAAACAGCGCGAGAGCAGGGAGCTGAATAAACAGCACGAGAGGAGGGAGCAGATAAAACAGCGCGAGAGGAGGGAGAAGATAAAACATGGCGAGAGGAGGGAGCAGATAAAACAGCGTGAGAAGAGGGAGCAGATAAAACAGCGCGAGAGGAGGGATCAGATAAAACAGGGCGAGAGGAGGGAGCAGATAAAACAGCGGGAGAGGCGAGAGCAGATAAAACAGCGCGAGAGGAGAGAGCAGATAAAACAACGCGAGAGGAGCAGCAGATAAAACAGCGCGAGAGGAGGGAGCAGGTGAAACAGCGCGAGAGGAGGGAGCAGATAAAACAGCGCGAGAGGAGGGAGCAGATAAAACAGTGCGAGAGGAGAGAGCACAGAATACAGCGCGAGAGGAGGGTGCAGATAAAACAGCGAGAGAGGAGAGCGCAGATAAAACAGCGGGAGAGGAGAGAGCAGATAAAACAGCGCGAGAGGAGGGAGCTGATAAAACAGCGCGAGCGGAGGGAGCAGAAAAAACAGCGCGAGAGGAGAGAGCAGATAAAACAGCGCGAGAGGAGAGAGCAGATATACAGCGCGAGAGGAGGGAGCAGATAAAGCAGTGTGAGAGGCGGGGGCAGAGAAAACAGTGTGAGAGGAGGGAGCAGATAAAACAGCGGGAGTGGAGGGAGCAGATAAAACAGTGTGAGAGGAGGGAGCAGATAAAACAGCGTGAGAGGAGGGAGCAGATAAAACAGTGTGAGACGAGGGAGCAGATAAAACAGCGGGAGAGGTGGGAGCAGATAAAACAGTGTGAGAGGAGGGAGCAGATAAAACAGCGGGAGAGGAGGGAGCAGATAAAACAGTGTGAGAGGAGGGAGCAGATAAAACAGCGCGAGAGGAGGGAGCAGATAAAACAGTGTCAGAGGAGGGAGCAGATAAAACAGCGCGGGAGGAGGGAGCAGATAAAGCAGCGTGAGAGGAGGGATCAGATAAAACAGCGCGAGCGGAGGGACCAGAATAATCAGCGCGAGAGGAGGGACCAGATAAAACAGCGCGAGAGGAGAGAGCAGATATAATAGCGCGAGAGGAGAGAGCAGATAAAACAGCGCGAGAGGAGGGAGCAGATAAAACAGTGTGAGAGGAGGGTGCAGTTAACACAGCGCGAGAGGAGAGAGCAGATAATACAGCGAGAGAGGAGGGAGCAGATAAAACAGCGCGAGAGGAGAGAGCAGATAAAACAGCGCGAGAGGAGGGAGCAGATAAAACAGTGTGAGAGGAGGGAGCAGATAAAACAGCGCGAGAGGATACAGCAGATAAAACAGGGCGAGAGGTGGGAGCAGATAAAACAGTGTGAGAGGAAGGAGCAGATAAAACAGCGTGACAGGAGAGAGCAGGTAAAACAGCGCGAGAGGAGGGAGCAGATAAAACAGCGCGAGATGAGGGAGCAGAATAAACAGCGCGAGAGGAGGGAGCAGATAAAACAGGGCGAGCGGAGGGAGCAGATAAAACAGGGCGAGAAGAGGGAGCTGATAAAACAGCGCAAGAGGAGGGATCAGATAAAACAGGGCGAGAGGAGGGAGCAGATAAAACAGGGCGAGAGGAGGGAGCAGATAAAACAGCGCGAGAAAGGAGGGAGCAGATAAAACAGCGCGAGAGTTGAGAGCAGATAAAACAGCGCGAGAGGAGAGAGCAGATAAAACAGCGCGAGAGGAGGGAGTAGGTAAAACAGCGCGAGAGGAGGGAGCAGATAAACAGCGCGACAGGAGGGAGCAGATAAAACAGCGCGAGAGGAGAGAGCAGGTAAATCAGCACGAGAGGAGGGAGCAGATAAAACTGCGCGAGAGGAGAGAACAGAAAAAACAGCGCGAGAGGAGGGAGCAGATAAAACAGCGGGAGAGGAGAGAGCAAATAAAACAGAGCAAGAGGTGAGAGCAGATAAAACAGCGCGAGCGGAGGGAGCAGATAAAACAGCGCGAGAGGAGAGAGCAGATAAAACAGTGTGAGAGGTGGGAGCAGATAAAACAGCGTGAGAGGAGAGAGCAGATAAACCAGCGCGAGAGGAGAGAGCAGATACAACAGGGCGAGAGGAGAGAGCAGATAAAACAGCGCGAGTGGAGGGAGAAGATAATACAGCGCGAGAGGAGAGAGCAGATAAAACATTGCGAGAGGAGGGAGTAGATAAAACAGCGGGAGATGAGGGATCAGATAAAACAGCGGGAGAGGTGGGAGCAGATAAAACTGTGTGAGAGGAGGGAGCAGATAAAACAGCGGGAGAGGCGGGAGCAGATAAAGCAGTGTGAGAGGAGGGAGCAGATAAAACAGCGCGAGAGGAGGGAGCAGATAAAACAGTGTTAGAGGAGGGAGCAGATAAAACAGCACGGGAGGAGGGAGCAGATAAAGCAGCGTGAGAGGAGGGAGCAGATAAAACAGCGCGAGCGGATGGAGCAGAATAAACAGCATGAGAGGAGATTCCAGATAAAACAGCGCGAGAGGAGAGAGCAGATAAAATAGCGCGAGAGGAGAGAGCAGATAAAACAGCGTGAGAGGAGGGAGCAGATAAAACAGTGTGAGAGGAGGGAGCAGTTAACACAGCGCGAGAGGAGAGAGCAGATAATACAGCGCGAGAGGAGGGAGCAGATAAAACAGCGTGAGATGAGAGAGCAGATAAGACAGCGCGAGAGGAGGGAGCAGATAAAACAGCGCGTGAGGAGAGAGCAGATAAAACAGCGCGAGAGGAGAGAGCAGATAAAACAGCGCGAGAGGAGGGAGCAGATAAAACACTGTGAGAGGAGGGAGCAGATAAAACAGCGCGAGAGGATAGAGCAGATAAACAGCACGAGATGAGGGAGCAGATAAATCAGTGTGAGAGGAGGGAGCAGTTAACACAGCGCGAGAGGAGAGAGCAGATAATACAGCGGGAGAGGAGGGAGCAGATAAAACAGCGCGAGAGGAGAGAGCAGATAAAACAGCGCGAGAGGAGGGAGCAGATAAAACAGTGTGAGAGGAGGGAGCAGATAAAACAGCGCGAGAGGATACAGCAGATAAAACAGCGCGAGAGGAGGGAGCAGATAAAACAGTGTGTGAGGAAGGAGCAGATAAAACAGCGTGACAGGAGAGAGCAGATAAAACAGCGCGAGAGGAGGGAGAAGAGAAAACAGCGCGAGAGGATAGAGCAGATAAAACAGCGCGAGAGGAGGGAGCAGATAAAACAGTGTGAGAGAAGGGAGCAGATAAAACAGCGCGAGAGGATAGAGCAGATAAAACAGCGCGAGAGGAGGGAGCAGATAAAACAGCGTGAGAGGAAGGAGCAGATAAAACAGCGTGACAGGAGAGAGCAGATAAAACAGCGCGAGAGGAGGGAGATGATAAAACAGTGCGAGAGGAGAGAGCAAATAAAACAGCGCGAGAGGAGGGAGCAGATAAAACAGCGCGTCAGGAGGGAGCAGATTAAACAGCGCGAGAGGAGAGAGCAGGTAAAACAGCGCGAGAGGAGGGAGCAGATAAAAGAGCGCGAGAGGAGGGATCAGAATAAACAGCGCGAGAGGAGGGAGCAGGTAAAACAGCGCGAGAGGAGTGTGAAGATAAAACAGGGCGAGAGGAGGGAGCAGATAAAACAGCGCGAGAAGAGGGAGCAGATAAAACAGCGCGAGAGGAAGGATCAGATAAAACAGGGCGAGAGGAGGGAGCAGATAAAACAGGGCGAGAGGAGGGAGCAGATAAAACAGCGCGAGAATAGAGGGAGCAGATAAAACAGCGCGAGAGTTGAGAGCAGATAAAACGGCGCGAGAGGAGAGAGCAGATAAAACAGCGCGAGAGGAGGGAGCAGGTAAAACAGCGCGAGAGGAGGGAGCAGATAAAAGAGCGTGAGAGGATGGAGCAGATAAAGCAGCGAGAGAGGAGAGAGCAGATAAAACAGCGCGAGAGGAGGGAGCAGATAAAACAGTGTGAGAGGCGGGAGCAGATAAAACAGCGCGAGATGATAGAGCAGATAAAACAGCGCGAGAGGAGGGAGCAGATAAAACAGCGCGAGAGGATACAGCAGATAAAACAGCGCGAGAGGAGGGAGCAGATAAAACAGTGTGTGAGGAAGGAGCAGATAAAACAGCGTGACAGGAGAGAGCAGATAAAACAGCGCGAGAGGAGGGAGAAGAGAAAACAGCGCGAGAGGATAGAGCAGATAAAACAGCGCGAGAGGAGGGAGCAGATAAAACAGTGTGAGAGAAGGGAGCAGATAAAACAGCGCGAGAGGATAGAGCAGATAAAACAGCGCGAGAGGAGGGAGCAGATAAAACAGCGTGAGAGGAAGGAGCAGATAAAACAGCGTGACAGGAGAGAGCAGATAAAACAGCGCGAGAGGAGGGAGATGATAAAACAGTGCGAGAGGAGAGAGCAAATAAAACAGCGCGAGAGGAGGGAGCAGATAAAACAGCGCGTCAGGAGGGAGCAGATTAAACAGCGCGAGAGGAGAGAGCAGGTAAAACAGCGCGAGAGGAGGGAGCAGATAAAAGAGCGCGAGAGGAGGGATCAGAATAAACAGCGAGAGAGGAGAGAGCAGATAAAACAGCGCGAGAGGATGGAGCAGATAAAACATTGTGAGAGGAGGGAGCAGATAAAACAGCGGGAGAGGAGAGAGCAGATAAAACAGCGCGAGAGGAGGGAGCAGATAAAACAGCGCGAGATGAGAGAGCAGATAAGACAGCGCGAGAGGAGGGAGCAGATAAAACAGCGCGTGAGGAGAGAGCAGATAAAACAGCGCGAGAGGAGAGAGCGGATAAAACAGCGCGAGAGGAGGGAGCAGATAAAACAGTGTGAGAGGAGGGAGCAGATAAAACAGCGCGAGAGGATAGAGCAGATAAAACAGCACGAGATGAGGGAGCAGATAAAACAGTGTGAGAGGAGGGAGCAGTTAACACAGCGCGAGAGGAGAGAGCAGATAATACAGCGGGAGAGGAGGGAGCAGATAAAACAGCGCGAGAGGAGAGAGCAGATAAAACAGCGCGAGAGGAGGGAGCAGATAAAACAGTGTGAGAGGAGGGAGCAGATAAAACAGCGCGAGAGGATACAGCAGATAAAACAGCGCGAGAGGAGGGAGCAGATAAAACAGTGTGTGAGGAAGGAGCAGATAAAACAGCGTGACAGGAGAGAGCAGATAAAACAGCGCGAGAGGAGGGAGAAGATAAAACAGCACGAGAGGATAGAGCAGATAAAACAGCGCGAGAGGAGGGAGCAGATAAAACAGTGTGAGAGAAGGGAGCAGATAAAACAGCGCGAGAGGATAGAGCAGATAAAACAGCGCGAGAGGAGGGAGCAGATAAAACAGCGTGAGAGGAAGGAGCAGATAAAACAGCGTGACAGGAGAGAGCAGATAAAACAGCGCGAGAGGAGGGAGATGCTAAAACAGTGCGAGAGGAGAGAGCAAATAAAACAGCGCGAGAGGAGGGAGCAGATAAAACAGCGCGTCAGGAGGGAGCAGATTAAACAGCGCGAGAGGAGAGAGCAGGTAAAACAGCGCGAGAGGAGGGAGCAGATAAAACAGCGCGAGAGGAGGGATCAGAATAAACAGCGCGAGAGGAGGGAGCAGGTAAAACAGCGCGATAGGAGGGTGAAGATAAAACAGGGCGAGAGGAGGGAGCAGATAAAACAGCGCGAGAAGAGGGAGCAGATAAAACAGCGCGAGAGGAGGGATCAGATAAAACAGGGCGAGAGGAGGGAGCAGATAAAACAGGGCGAGAGGAGGGAGCAGATAAAACAGCGCGAGAATGGAGGGAGCAGATAAAACAGCGCGAGAGTTGAGAGCAGATAAAACAGCGCGAGAGGAGAGAGCAGATAAAACAGCGCGAGAGGAGGGAGCAGGTAAAACAGCGCGAGAGGAGGGAGCAGATAAAACAGCGCGAGAGGAGGGAGCAGATAAAGCAGCGAGAGTGGAGAGAGCAGATAAAACAGCGCGAGAGGAGGGAGCAGATAAAACAGTGTGAGAGGCGGGAGCAGATAAAACAGCGCGAGATGATAGAGCAGATAAAACAGCGCAAGAGGAGAGAGCAGAGAAAACAGCTCGAGAGTAGAGAGCTGATAAAACAGCGCGAGAGGTGGGAGCAGAAAAAGCAGCGTGAGAGGAAGGAGCAGAGAAAAAAGCGCGAGAGGAGGCAGCAGATAAAACAGCGCGAGAGGAGAGAGCAGATTAAACAGTGTGAGAGGAGGGAGCAGATAAAACAGCGCGAGAGGAGAGAGCAGATAAAACAGCGTGAGAGGAGAGAGCAGATAAAACAGCGTGAGAGGAGGGAGCAGATAAAACAGTGTGAGAGGAGGGAGCAGATAAAACTGCGCGAGAGGAGGGAGCAGATAAAACAGCGCGAGAGGAGAGAGTAGATAAAACAGCGCGAGAGGAGGGAGCAGATAAAACAGCGCGAGAGGATGGAGCAGATAAAACAGTGTGAGAGGAAGGAGCAGATAAAACAGCGTTACAGCAGAGAGCAGATAAAACAGCGTGAGAGGAGGGAGAAGATAAAACAGCGCGAGAGGAGAGAGCAAATAAAACAGCGCGAGAGGAGGGAGCAGATAAAACAGCGCATCAGGAGGGAGCAGAATAAACAGCGCGAGAGGAGAGAGCAGGTAAAACAGTGCGAGAGGAGGGAGCAGATAAAACAGCGCGAGAGCAGGGAGCTGAATAAACAGCACGAGAGGAGGGAGCAGATAAAACAGCGCGAGAGGAGGGAGAAGATAAAACATGGCGAGAGGAGGGAGCAGATAAAACAGCGTGAGAAGAGGGAGCAGATAAAACAGCGCGAGAGGAGGGATCAGATAAAACAGGGCGAGAGGAGGGAGCAGATAAAACAGCGGGAGAGGCGAGAGCAGATAAAACAGCGCGAGAGGAGAGAGCAGATAAAACAACGCGAGAGGAGCAGCAGATAAAACAGCGCGAGAGGAGGGAGCAGGTAAAACAGCGCGAGAGGAGGGAGCAGATAAAACAGCGCGAGAGGAGGGAGCAGATAAAACAGTGCGAGAGGAGAGAGCACAGAATACAGCGCGAGAGGAGGGTGCAGATAAAACAGCGAGAGAGGAGAGCGCAGATAAAACAGCGGGAGAGGAGAGAGCAGATAAAACAGCGCGAGAGGAGGGAGCAGATAAAACAGCGCGAGCGGAGGGAGCAGAAAAAACAGCGCGAGAGGAGAGAGCAGATAAAACAGCGCGAGAGAAGAGAGCAGATAAAACAGCGCGAGAGGAGGGAGCAGATAAAGCAGTGTGAGAGGCGGGGGCAGAGAAAACAGTGTGAGAGGAGGGAGCAGATAAAACAGCGGGAGTGGAGGGAGCAGATAAAACAGTGTGAGAGGAGGGAGCAGATAAAACAGCGTGAGAGGAGGGAGCAGATAAAACAGTGTGAGACGAGGGAGCAGATAAAACAGCGGGAGAGGTGGGAGCAGATAAAACAGTGTGAGAGGAGGGAGCAGATAAAACAGCGGGAGAGGAGGGAGCAGATAAAACAGTGTGAGAGGAGAGAGCAGATAAAACAGCGTGAGAGGAGAGAGCAGATAAAACAGCGTGAGAGGAGGGAGCAGATAAAACAGTGTGAGAGGAGTGAGCAGATAAAACTGCGCGAGAGGAGGGAGCAGATAAAACAGCGCGAGAGGAGGGAGCAGATAAAACAGCGCGAGAGGAGGGAGCAGATAAAACAGCGTTACAGCAGAGAGCAGATAAAACAGCGTTACAGCAGAGAGCAGATAAAACAGCGTGAGAGGAGGGAGAAGATAAAACAGCGCGAGAGGAGAGAGCAAATAAAACAGCGCGAGAGGAGGGAGCAGATAAAACAGCGCATCAGGAGGGAGCAGAATAAACAGCGCGAGAGGAGAGAGCAGGTAAAACAGTGCGAGAGGAGGGTGCAGATAAAACAGCGCGAGAGCAGGGAGCTGAATAAACAGCACGAGAGGAGGGAGCAGATAAAACAGCGCGAGAGGAGGGAGAAGATAAAACATGGCGAGAGGAGGGAGCAGATAAAACAGCGTGAGAAGAGGGAGCAGATAAAACAGCGCGAGAGGAGGGATCAGATAAAACAGGGCGAGAGGAGGGAGCAGATAAAACAGCGGGAGAGGCGAGAGCAGATAAAACAGCGCGAGAGGAGAGAGCAGATAAAACAACGCGAGAGGAGCAGCAGATAAAACAGCGCGAGAGGAGGGAGCAGGTAAAACAGCGCGAGAGGAGGGAGCAGATAAAACAGCGCGAGAGGAGGGAGCAGATAAAACAGTGCGAGAGGAGAGAGCACAGAATACAGCGCGAGAGGAGGGTGCAGATAAAACAGCGAGAGAGGAGAGCGCAGATAAAACAGCGGGAGAGGAGAGAGCAGATAAAACAGCGCGAGAGGAGGGAGCAGATAAAACAGCGCGAGCGGAGGCAGAAGATAAAACAGCGCGTGAGGAGAGAGCAGATAAAACAGCGCGAGAGGAGAGAGCAGATAAAACAGCGCGAGAGGAGGGAGCAGATAAAGCAGTGTGAGAGGCGGGGGCAGAGAAAACAGTGTGAGAGGAGGGAGTAGATAAAACAGCGGGAGTGGAGGGAGCAGATAAAACAGTGTGAGAGGAGGGAGCAGATAAAACAGCGTGAGAGGAGGGAGCAGATAAAACAGTGTGAGACGAGGGAGCAGATAAAACAGCAGGAGAGGTGGGAGCAGATAAAACAGTGTGAGAGGAGGGAGCAGATAAAACAGCGGGAGAGGAGGGAGCAGATAAAACAGTGTGAGAGGAGGGAGCAGATAAAACAGCGCGAGAGGAGGGAGCAGATAAAACTGTGTCAGAGGAGGGAGCAGATAAAACAGCGCGGGAGGAGGGAGCAGATAAAGCAGCGTGAGAGGAGGGATCAGATAAAACAGCGCGAGCGGAGGGACCAGAATAAACAGCGCGAGAGGAGGGACCAGATAAAACAGCGCGAGAGGAGAGAGCAGATATAATAGCGCGAGAGGAGAGAGCAGATAAAACAGCGCGAGAGGAGGGAGCAGATAAAACAGTGTGAGAGGAGGGAGCAGTTAACACAGCGCGAGAGGAGAGAGCAGATAATACAGCGAGAGAGGAGGGAGCAGATAAAACAGCGCGAGAGGAGAGAGCAGATAAAACAGCGCGAGAGGAGGGAGCAGATAAAACAGTGTGAGAGGAGGGAGCAGATAAAACAGCGCGAGAGGATACAGCAGATAAAACAGCGCGAGAGGTGGGAGCAGATAAAACAGTGTGAGAGGAAGGAGCAGATAAAACAGCGTGACAGGAGAGAGCAGGTAAAACAGCGCGAGAGGAGGGAGCAGATAAAACAGCGCGAGAGGAGGGAGCAGAATAAACAGCGCGAGAGGAGGGAGCAGGTAAAACAGCGCGAGAGCAGAGAACAGAAAAAACAGCGCGAGAGGAGGGAGCAGATAAAACAGCGGGAGAGGAGAGAGCAAATAAAACAGAGCAAGAGGTGAGAGCAGATAAAACAGCGCGAGAGGAGGGTGCAGATAAAACAGCGCGAGAGGAGAGAGCAGATAAAACAGTGTGAGAGGTGGGAGCAGATAGAACAGCGTGAGAGGAGAGAGCAGATAAACCAGCGCGAGAGGAGAGAGCAGATAAAACAGGGCGAGAGGAGAGAGCAGATAAAACAGCGCGAGTGGAGGGAGAAGATAATACAGCGCGAGAGGAGAGAGCAGATAAAACATTGCGAGAGGAGGGAGTAGATAAAACAGCGGGAGATGAGGGATCAGATAAAACAGCGGGAGAGGTGGGAGCAGATAAAACAGTGTGAGAGGAGGGAGCAGATAAAACAGCGGGAG
The DNA here is from genome assembly GCF_964194155.1 of Cetorhinus maximus. Classification (NCBI taxonomy): domain Eukaryota; kingdom Metazoa; phylum Chordata; class Chondrichthyes; order Lamniformes; family Cetorhinidae; genus Cetorhinus; species Cetorhinus maximus. Next base: position 13,242 of record NW_027598416.1, on the reverse strand, counting down.
AGGAGGGAGCAGATAAAGCAGTGTGAGAGGAGGGAGCAGATAAAACAGCGCGAGAGGAGGGAGCAGATAAAGCAGTGTTAGAGGAGGGAGCAGATAAAACAGCACGGGATGAGGGAGCAGATAAAGCAGCGTGAGAGGTGGGATCAGATAAAACAGCGCGAGCGGATGGAGCAGAATAAACAGCGTGAGAGGAGATTCCAGATAAAACAGTGTGAGAGGAGAGAGCAGATAAAATAGCGCGAGAGGAGAGAGCAGATAAAACAGCGTGAGAGGAGGGAGCAGATAAAACAGTGTGAGAGGAGGGAGCAGTTAACACAGCGCGAGAGGAGAGAGCAGATAATACAGCGCGAGAGGAGGGAGCAGATAAAACAGCGCGAGATGAGAGAGCAGATAAGACAGCGCGAGAGGAGGGAGCAGATAAAACAGCGCGTGAGGAGAGAGCAGATAAAACAGCGCGAGTGAAGAGAGCAGATAAAACAGCGCGAGAGGAGGGAGCAGATAAAACACTGTGAGAGGAGGGAGCAGATAAAACAGCGCGAGAGGACAGAGCAGATAAAACAGCACGAGATGAGGGAGCAGATAAAACAGTGTGAGAGGAGGGAGCAGTTAACACAGCGCGAGAGGAGAGAGCAGATAATACAGCGGGAGAGGAGGGAGCAGATAAAACAGCGCGAGAGGAGGGAGCAGATAAAACAGCGCGAGAGGAGGGAGCAGATAAAACAGTGTGAGAGGAGGGAGCAGATAAAACAGCGCGAGAGGATACAGCAGATAAAACAGCGCGAGAGGAGGGAGCAGATAAAACAGTGTGTGAGGAAGGTGCAGATAAAACAGCGTGACAGGAGAGAGCAGATAAAACAGCGCGAGAGGAGGGAGAAGATAAAACAGCGCGAGAGGATAGAGCAGATAAAACAGCGCGAGAGGAGGGAGCAGATAAAACAGTGTGAGAGGAGGGAGCAGTTAACACAGCGCGAGAGGAGAGACCAGATAATAGAGCGCGAGAGGAGGGAGCAGATAAAACAGCGCGAGATGAGAGAGCAGATAAGACAGCGCGAGTGGAGGGAGCAGATAAAACAGCGCGTGAGGAGAGAGCAGATAAAACAGCGCGAGAGGAGAGAGCAGATAAAACAGCGCGAGAGGAGGGAGCAGATAAAACAGTGTGAGAGGAGGTAGCAGATAAAACAGCGCGAGAGGATAGAGCAGATAAAACAGCACGAGATGAGGGAGCAGATATAACAGTGTGAGAGGAGGGAGCAGTTAACACAGCGCGAGAGGAGAGAGCAGATAATACAGCGGGAGAGGAGGGAGCAGATAAAACAGCGCGAGAGGAGAGAGCAGATAAAACAGCGAGAGAGGAGGGAGCAGAAAAAACAGTGTGAGAGGAGGGAGCAGATAAAACAGCGCGAGAGGATACAGCAGATAAAACAGCGCGAGAGGAGGGAGCAGATAAAACAGTGTGTGAGGAAGGAGCAGATAAAACAGCGTGACAGGAGAGAGCAGATAAAACAGCGCGAGAGGAGGGAGAAGAGAAAACAGCGCGAGAGGATAGAGCAGATAAAACAGCGCGAGAGGAGGGAGCAGATAAAACAGTGTGAGAGAAGGGAGCAGATAAAACAGCGCGAGAGGATAGAGCAGATAAAACAGCGCGAGAGGAGGGAGCAGATAAAACAGCGTGAGAGGAAGGAGCAGATAAAACAGCGTGACAGGAGAGAGCAGATAAAACAGTGCGAGAGGAGGGAGATGATAAAACAGTGCGAGAGGAGAGAGCAAATAAAACAGCGCGAGAGGAGGGAGCAGATAAAACAGCGCGTCAGGAGGGAGCAGAATAAACAGCGCGAGAGGAGAGAGCAGGTAAAACAGCGCGAGAGGAGGGAGCAGATAAAACAGCGCGAGAGGAGGGATCAGAATAAACAGCGCGAGAGGAGGGAGCAGGTAAAACAGCGCGAGAGGAGGGTGAAGATAAAACAGGGCGAGAGGAGGGAGCAGATAAAACAGCGCGAGAAGAGGGAGCAGGTAAACCAGCGCGAGAGGAGGGAGCAGATAAAACAGGGCGAGAGGAGGGAGCAGATAAAACAGCGCGAGAATAGAGGGAGCAGATAAAACAGCGCGAGAGTTGAGAGCAGATAAAACGGCGCGAGAGGAGAGAGCAGATAAAACAGCGCGAGAGGAGGGAGCAGGTAAAACAGCGCGAGAGGAGGGAGCAGATAAAAGAGCGCGAGAGGAGGGAGCAGATAAAGCAGCGAGAGAGGAGAGAGCAGATAAAACAGCGCGAGAGGAGGGAGCAGATAAAACAGTGTGAGAGGCGGGAGCAGATAAAACAGCGCGAGATGATAGAGCAGATAAAACAGCGCGAGAGGAGGGAGCAGATAAAACAGTGTGAGAGGAGGGAGCAGATAATACAGTGTGAGAGGAGGCAGCAGATAAAACAGCGCGAGAGGATGGAGCAGATAAAACATTGTGAGAGGAGGGAGCAGATAAAACAGCGGGAGAGGAGAGAGCAGATAAAACAGCGCGAGAGGAGAGAGCAGATAAAACAGCGTAAGAGGAGAGAGCAGAGAAAACAGCTCGAGAGGAGAGAGCTGATAAAACAGCGCGAGAGGTGGGAGCAGAAAAAGCAGCGTGAGAGGAAGGAGCAGAGAAAAAAGCGCGAGAGGAGGCAGCAGATAAAACAGCGCGAGAGGAGAGAGCAGATAAAACAGTGTGAGAGGAGGGAGCAGATAAAACAGCGCGAGAGGAGAGAGCAGATAAAACAGCGTGAGAGGAGAGAGCAGATAAAACAGCGTGAGAGGAGGGAGCAGATAAAACAGTGTGAGACGAGGGAGCAGATAAAACAGCTGGAGAGGTGGGAGCAGATAAAACAGTGTGAGAGGAGGGAGCAGATAAAACAGCGGGAGAGGAGGGAGCAGATAAAACAGTGTGAGAGGAGGGAGCAGATAAAACAGCGCGAGAGGAGGGAGCAGATAAAACAGTGTTAGAGGAGGGAGCAGATAAAACAGCACTGGAGGAGGGAGCAGATAAAGCAGCGTGAGAGGAGGGATCAGATAAAACAGCGCGAGCGGAGGGAGCAGAATAAACAGCGCGAGAGGAGGGACCAGATAAAACAGCGCGAGAGGAGAGAGCAGATAAAATAGCGCGAGAGGAGAGAGCAGATAAAACAGCGGGAGAGGAGGGAGCAGATAAAACAGCGCGAGAGGAGAGAGCAGATAAAACAGTGTGAGAGGATGGAGCAGATAAAACAGCGCGAGAGGAGAGAGCAGATAAAACAGTGTGAGTGGAGGGAGCAGATAAAACAGCGCGATAGAAGAGAGCAGATAATACAGAGCGAGAGGAGGGAGCAGATAAAACAGCGCGAGAGGAGAGAGCAGATAAAACAGTGTGAGAGGAGGGAGCAGATAAAACAGTGTGAGTGGAGGGAGCAGATAATACAGCGTGAGAGAAGAGAGCAGATAAACAGCGCAAGAGGAGGGAGCAGATAAAACAGCGCGAGAGGAGGGAGCAGATAAAACAGTGTGAGAGGAGGGAGCAGATAAAACAGCGCGAGAGGTGAGAGCCGATAAAACAGCGCGAGAGGAGAGAGCAGATAAAACAGCACTAGAGGAGAGAGCAGATATAACAGCACAAGAGGTGGGAACAGATAAAACAGCGCGAGAGGAGGGAGCAGATAAAACAGCGCGAGAGGAGAGAGCAGATTAAACAGCGCGAGAGGAGGGAGCAGATAAAACGGTGCGAGAGGAGAGAACAGATAAAACAGTGCAAGAGGAGAGAGCAGATAAAACAGAGGGAGACGAGAGAGCAGATAGAACAGCGCGAGAGGAGAGAGCAGATAAAACAGGGTGACAGGAGGGAGCAGATTAAAGAGCGCGAGAGGAGAGAGCAGATAAAACAGCGCGAGAGGAGGTAGAAGATAAAACAGCGCTAGAGGAGAGAGCAGATAAAACAGCGCGAGAGGAGAGATCAGATAAAACAGCGCGAGAGGAGTGATCAGATAAAACAGCGCGAGAGGAGAGAGCAGTCAAAACAGCGAGAGAGGAGGGAGCCGATAAAACAGCGCGAGAGGAGGGAGCAGAATAAACAGCGCGAGAGGAGAGAGCAGGTAAAACAGCGCGAGAGGAGCGAGCAGATAAAACAGCGTGAGAGGAGGGAGCTGAATAAACAGCGCGAGAGGAGGGAGCAGATAAAACAGCGCGAGAGGAGGGAGAAGATAAAACATGGCGAGAGGAGGGAGCAGATAAAACATCGCGATAGGAGGGATCAGATAAAACAGGGCGAGAGGAGGGAGCAGATAAAACAGCGCGAGAGGATAGAGCAGATAAAACAGCGTGAGAGGAGGGAGCAGATAAAACAGTGTGAGAGGAAGGAGCAGATAAAACAGCGTGACAGGAGAGAGCAGATAAAACAGCGCGAAAGGAGGGAGAAGATAAAACAGTGCGAGAGGAGAGAGAAAATAAAACAGCGCGAGAGGAGGGAACAGATAAAACAGCGCGTCAGGAGGGAGCAGAATAAACAGCGCGAGAGGAGAGAGCAGGTAAAACAGCGCGAGAGGAGGGAGCAGATAAAACAGTGCGAGAGGAGGGAGCAGAATAAACAGCGCGAGAGGAGGCAGCAGATAAAACAGCGCGAGAGGAGGGAGAAGATAAAACAGGGCGAGAGGAGGGAGCAGATAAAACAGCACGAGAAGAGGGAGCAGATAAAACAGGGCGAGAGGAGGGAGCAGATAAAACAGCGCCAGAAAGGAGGGAGCAGATAAAACAGCGCGAGAGTTGAGAGCAGATAAAACAGCGCGAGAGGAGAGAGCAGATAAAACAGCGCGAGAGGAGGGAGCAGGTAAAACAGCGCGAGAGGAGGGAGCAGATAAAACAGCGCGAGAGGAGGGAGCAGATAAAACAGCGCGAGAGGAGGGAGCAGAATAAACAGCGCAGGAGGAGGGAGCAGATAAAACAGCGCGAGAGGAGGGAGAAGATAAAACAGGGCGAGAGGAGGGAGCAGATAAAACAGCGCGAGAAGAGGGATCAGATAAAACAGGGCGAGAGGAGGGAGCAGATAAAACAGGGCGAGAGGAGGGAGCAGATAAAACAGCGCCAGAAAGGAGGGAGCAGATAAAACAGCGCAAGAGTTGAGAGCAGATAAAACAGCGCGAGAGGAGAGAGCAGATAAAACAGCGCGAGAGGAGGGAGCAGGTAAAACAGCGCGAGAGGAGGGAGCAGATAATACAGCGCGAGAGGAGTGTGCAGATAAAACAGCGCGAGAGGAGAGAGCAGATAAAACAGCGCGAGAGGAGGGAGCAGATAAAACTGCGCGAGAGGAGAGAACAGAAAAAACAGCGCGAGAGGAGGGAGCAGATAAAACAGCGGGAGAGGAGAGAGCAGATAAAACAGCGCAAGAGGAGAGAGCAGATAAAACAGCGGGAGAGGAGAGAGCAGATAAAACAGCGGGAGAGGAGAGAGCAGATAAAACAGGGCGACAGGAGGGAGCAGATAAAACAGCGCGAGAGGAGGGAGCAGAAAAAACAGCGCGAGAGGAGAGAGCAGATAAAAGAGCGTGAGAGGAGAGAGCAGATAAAACAGCGCGAGAGGAGGGAGCAGATAAAACAGCGGGAGAGGAGAGAGCAGATAAAACAGCGCGAGAGGAGAGAGCAGATAAAACAGCGCGAGAGGAGATAGCAGAGAGATACAGCTCGAGAGGAGAGAGCAGATAAAACAGCGCGAGAGGTGGGAGCAGAAAAAGCAGCGCGAGAGGAAGGAGCAGAGAAAAAAGCGCGAGAGGAGGGAGCAGATAAAACAGCGCGAGAGGAGAGAGCAGATAAAACAGTGTGAGAGGAGGGAGCAGATAAAACAGAGCGAGAGGAGCGAGCAGATACGACAGTGTGAGAGTAGGGAGCAGATAAAACAGCGCGAGAGGAGAGAGCAGATAAAACAGCGTGAGAGGAGAGAGCAGATAAACCAGCGCGAGAGGAGAGAGCAGATAAAACAGGGCGAGAGGAGAGAGCAGATAAAACAGCGTGAGAGGAGGGAGCAGATAAAACAGTGTCAGACGAGGGAGCAGATAAAACAGTGTGAGACGAGTGAGCAGATAAAACAGCGGGAGAGGTGGGAGCAGATAAAACAGTGTGAGAGGAGGGAGCAGATAAAACAGCGGGAGAGGAGGGAGCAGATAAAACAGTGTGAGAGGAGGGAGCAGATAAAACAGCGCGAGAGGAGGGAGCAGATAAAACAGTGTTAGTGGAGGGAGCAGATAAAACAGCGCGGGAGGAGGGAGCAGATAAAGCAGCGTGAGTGGAGGGATCAGATAAAACAGCGCCGGCGGAGTTAGCAGAATAAACAGCGCGAGAGGAGGGACCAGATAAAACAGCGCGAGAGGAGAGAGCAGATAAAATAGCGCGAGAGGAGAGAGCAGATAAAACAGCGGGAGAGGAGGGAGCAGATAAAACAGTGTGAGTGGAGGGAGCAGTTAACACAGCGCGAGAGGAGAGAGCAGATAATACAGCGCGAGAGGAGGGAGCAGATAAAACAGCGCGAGATGAGAGAGCAGATAAGACAGCGCGAGAGGAGGGAGCAGATAAAACAGCGCGTGAGGAGAGAGCAGATAAAACAGCGCGAGAGGAGAGAGCAGATAAAACAGCGCGAGAGGAGGGAGCAGATAAAACAGTGTGAGAGGAGGGAGCAGATAAAACAGCGCGGGAGGAGGGAGCAGATAAATCAGCGTGAGAGGAGGAATCAGATAATACAGCGCGAGCGGAGGGAGCAGAATAAACAGCGCGAGAGGAGGGACCAGATAAAACAGCGCGAGAGGAGAGAGCAGATAAAATAGCGCGAGATGAGAGAGCAGATAAGACAGCGCGAGAGGAGGGAGCAGATAAAACAGCGCGTGAGGAGAGAGCAGATAAAACAGCGCGAGAGGATAGAGCAGATAAAACAGCGTGAGAGGTGGGAGCAGATAAAACAGTGTGAGAGGAAGGAGCAGATAAAACAGCGTGACAGGAGAGAGCAGATAAAACAGCGCGAGAGGAGGGAGAAGATAAAACAGCGTGTCAGGAGGGAGCAGAATAAACAGCGCGAGAGGAGAGAGCAGGTAAAACAGCGCGAGAGGAGGGAGCAATTAAAACAGCGCGAGAGGAGGGAGCACATAAGCAGCGCGAGAGGAGGGAGAAGATAAAACTGGGCGAGAGGTGGGAGCAGATAAAACATCGCGAGAAGAGGGAGCAGATAAAACAGCGCGAGAGGAGGGATCAGATAAAACAGGGCGAGAGGAGGGAGCAGTTAAAACAGGGCGAGAGGAGGGTGCAGATAAAACAGCGCCAGAAAGGAGTGAGCAGATTATACAGCGCGAGAGTTGAGAGCAGATAAAACAGCGCGAGAGGAGAGAGCAGATAAAACAGCGCGAGAGGAGGGAGCAGGTAAAACAGCGCAAGAGGAGGGAGCAGATAATACAGCGCGAGAGGAGGGAGCAGATAAAACAGCGCGAGAGGAGAGAGCAGATAAAACAGCGCGAGAGGAGGGATCAGATAAAACTGCGTGAGAGGAGAGAACAGAAAAATACAGCGCGAGAGGAGGGAGCAGATAAAACAGCGGGAGAGGAGAGAGCAGATAATACAGCGCAATAGGAGAGAGCAGATAAAACAGCGGGAGAGGAGAGAGCAGATAAAACAGCGGGAGAGGAGAGAGCAGATAAAACAGGGTGACAGGAGGGAGCAGATAAAACAGCGCGAGAGGAGGGAGCAGAAAAAACAGCGCGAGAGCAGAGAGCAGATAAAACAGCGCGAGAGGAGGGAGCAGATAAAACAGCGGGAGAGGAGAGAGCAGATAAAACAGCGCAAGAGGAGAGAGCAGATATAACAGCGCGAGAGGGGATAGCAGAGAGATACAGCTCGAGAGGAGGGAGCAGATAAAACAGCGCGAGAGGTGGGAGCAGAAAAAGCAGCGCGAGAGGAAGGAGCAGAGAAAAAAGCGCGAGAGGAGTGAGCAGATAAAACAGCGCGAGAGGAGAGAGCAGATAAAACAGTGTGAGAGGCGGGAGCAGATAAAACAGCGCGAGAGGAGAGAGCAGATACGACAGTGTGAGAGTAGGGAGCAGATAAAACAGCGCGAGAGGAGGGAGCAGATAAAACAGCGTGAGAGGAGAGAGCAGATAAACCACCGCGAGAGGAGGGAGCAGATAAAACAGGGCGAGAGGAGAGAGCAGATAAAACAGCGCGAGTGGAGGGAGCAGATAAAACAGCGTGACAGGAGAGAGCAGATAAAACAGCGTGAGAGGAGGGAGCAGATAAAACAGTGTGAGACGAGGGAGCAGATAAAACAGCGGGAGAGGTGGGAGCAGATAAAACAGTGTGAGAGGAGGGAGCAGATAAAACAGCGGGAGAGGAGGGAGCAGATAAAACAATGTGAGAGGAGGGAGCGGATAAAAAAGCGCGAGAGGAGGGAGCAGATAAAACAGTGTTAGTGGAGGGAGCAGATAAAACAACGCGGGAGGAGGGAGCAGATAAAGCAGCGTGAGAGGAGGAATCAGATAAAACAGCGCGAGCGGAGGGAGCAGAATAAACAGCGCGAGAGGAGGGACCAGATAAAACAGCGCGAGAGGAGAGAGCAGATAAAATAGCGCGAGAGGAGAGAGCAGATAAAACAGCGCGAGAGGAGGGAGCAGATAAAACAGTGTGAGTGGAGGGAGCAGTTAACACAGCGCGAGAGGAGAGAGCAGATAATACAGCGCGAGAGGAGGGAGCAGATAAAACAGCGCGAGAGGAGAGAGCAGATAAGACAGCGCGAGAGGAGGGAGCAGATAAAACAGCCCGTGAGGAGAGAGCAGATAAAACAGCGCGAGAGGAGAGAGCAGATAAAACAACGCGAGAGGAGGGAGCAGATAAAACAGCGCGAGAGGATAGAGCAGATAAAGCAGCGTGAGAGGAGGGAGCAGATAAAACAGCTGGAGAGAAGAGAGGAGAATAAAAACGCGAGAGGAGAGAGCAGATAAAACAGCGGGAGAGGAGGGAGCAGATAAAACAGCGCGAGAGGAGAGAGAAGATAAAGCAGTGTGAGAGGAGGGAGCAGATAAAACAGCGCAATAGAAGAGAGCAGATAATACAGAGCGAGAGGAGGGAGCAGATTAAACAGCGCGAGAGGAGAGAGCAGATAAGACAGCGCGAGAGGAGGGAGCTGATAAAACAGCGCGTGAGGAGAGAGCAGATAAAACAGCGCGAGAGGAGGGAGCAGATAAAACAGTGTGAGAGGAGGGAGCAGATAAAACAGCGCGAGAGGAGGGAGCAGATAAAACAGTGTTAGTGGAGGGAGCAGATAAAACAGCGCGGGAGGAGGGAGCAGATAAAGCAGCGTGAGTGGAGGGATCAGATAAAACAGCGCCGGCGGAGTTAGCAGAATAAACAGCGCGAGAGGAGGGACCAGATAAAACAGCGCGAGAGGAGAGAGCAGATAAAATAGCGCGAGAGGAGAGAGCAGATAAAACAGCGGGAGAGGAGGGAGCAGATAAAACAGTGTGAGTGGAGGGAGCAGTTAACACAGCGCGAGAGGAGAGAGCAGATAATACAGCGCGAGAGGAGGGAGCAGATAAAACAGCGCGAGATGAGAGAGCAGATAAGACAGCGCGAGAGGAGGGAGCAGATAAAACAGCGCGTGAGGAGAGAGCAGATAAAACAGCGCGAGAGGAGAGAGCAGATAAAACAGCGCGAGAGGAGGGAGCAGATAAAACAGTGTGAGAGGAGGGAGCAGATAAAACAGCGCGGGAGGAGGGAGCAGATAATTCAGCGTGAGAGGAGGAATCAGATAATACAGCGCGAGCGGAGGGAGCAGAATAAACAGCGCGAGAGGAGGGACCAGATAAAACAGCGCGAGAGGAGAGAGCAGATAAAATAGCGCGAGATGAGAGAGCAGATAAGACAGCGCGAGAGGAGGGAGCAGATAAAACAGCGCGTGAGGAGAGAGCAGATAAAACAGCGCGAGAGGATAGAGCAGATAAAACAGCGTGAGAGGTGGGAGCAGATAAAACAGTGTGAGAGGAAGGAGCAGATAAAACAGCGTGACAGGAGAGAGCAGATAAAACAGCGCGAGAGGAGGGAGAAGATAAAACAGCGTGTCAGGAGGGAGCAGAATAAACAGCGCGAGAGGAGAGAGCAGGTAAAACAGCGCGAGAGGAGGGAGCAGATAAAACAGCGCGAGAGGAGGGAGCACATAAGCAGCGCGAGAGGAGGGAGAAGATAAAATTGGGCGAGAGGTGGGAGCAGATAAAACATCGCGAGAAGAGGGAGCAGATAAAACAGCGCGAGAGGAGGGATCAGATAAAACAGGGCGAGAGGAGGGAGCAGTTAAAACAGGGCGAGAGGAGGGTGCAGATAAAACAGCGCCAGAAAGGAGTGAGCAGATAAAACAGCGCGAGAGTTGAGAGCAGATAAAACAGCGCGAGAGGAGAGAGCAGATAAAACAGCGCGAGAGGAGGGAGCAGGTAAAACAGCGCAAGAGGAGGGAGCAGATAATACAGCGCGAGAGGAGGGAGCAGATAAAACAGCGCGAGAGGAGAGAGCAGATAAAACAGCGCGAGAGGAGGGAGCAGATAAAACTGCGTGAGAGGAGAGAACAGAAAAATACAGCGCGAGAGGAGGGAGCAGATAAAACAGCGGGAGAGGAGAGAGCAGATAATACAGCGCAATAGGAGAGAGCAGATAAAACAGCGGGAGAGGAGAGAGCAGATAAAACAGCGGGAGAGGAGAGAGCAGATAAAACAGGGTGACAGGAGGGAGCAGATAAAACAGCGCGAGAGGAGGGAGCAGAAAAAACAGCGCGAGAGCAGAGAGCAGATAAAACAGCGCGAGAGGAGGGAGCAGATAAAACAGCGGGAGAGGAGAGAGCAGATAAAACAGCGCAAGAGGAGAGAGCAGATATAACAGCGCGAGAGGGGATAGCAGAGAGATACAGCTCGAGAGGAGGGAGCAGATAAAACAGCGCGAGAGGTGGGAGCAGAAAAAGCAGCGCGAGAGGAAGGAGCAGAGAAAAAAGCGCGAGAGGAGTGAGCAGATAAAACAGCGCGAGAGGAGAGAGCAGATAAAACAGTGTGAGAGGCGGGAGCAGATAAAACAGCGCGAGAGGAGAGAGCAGATACGACAGTGTGAGAGTAGGGAGCAGATAAAACAGCGCGAGAGGAGGGAGCAGATAAAACAGCGTGAGAGGAGAGAGCAGATAAACCACCGCGAGAGGAGGGAGCAGATAAAACAGGGCGAGAGGAGAGAGCAGATAAAACAGCGCGAGTGGAGGGAGCAGATAAAACAGCGTGACAGGAGAGAGCAGATAAAACAGCGTGAGAGGAGGGAGCAGATAAAACAGTGTGAGACGAGGGAGCAGATAAAACAGCGGGAGAGGTGGGAGCAGATAAAACAGTGTGAGAGGAGGGAGCAGATAAAACAGCGGGAGAGGAGGGAGCAGATAAAACAATGTGAGAGGAGGGAGCGGATAAAAAAGCGCGAGAGGAGGGAGCAGATAAAACAGTGTTAGTGGAGGGAGCAGATAAAACAGCGCGGGAGGAGGGAGCAGATAAAGCAGCGTGAGAGGAGGAATCAGATAAAACAGCGCGAGCGGAGGGAGCAGAATAAACAGCGCGAGAGGAGGGACCAGATAAAACAGCGCGAGAGGAGAGAGCAGATAAAATAGCGCGAGAGGAGAGAGCAGATAAAACAGCGCGAGAGGAGGGAGCAGATAAAACAGTGTGAGTGGAGGGAGCAGTTAACACAGCGCGAGAGGAGAGAGCAGATAATACAGCGCGAGAGGAGGGAGCAGATAAAACAGCGCGAGAGGAGAGAGCAGATAAGACAGCGCGAGAGGAGGGAGCAGATAAAACAGCCCGTGAGGAGAGAGCAGATAAAACAGCGCGAGAGGAGAGAGCAGATAAAACAGCGCGAGAGGAGGGAGCAGATAAAACAGCGCGAGAGGATAGAGCAGATAAAGCAGCGCGAGAGGAGGGAGCAGATAAAACAGCTGGAGAGAAGAGAGGAGAAAAAAACGCGAGAGGAGAGAGCAGATAAAACAGCGGGAGAGGAGGGAGCAGATAAAACAGCGCGAGAGGAGAGAGAAGATAAAGCAGTGTGAGAGGAGGGAGCAGATAAAACAGCGCAATAGAAGAGAGCAGATAATACAGAGCGAGAGGAGGGAGCTGATTAAACAGCGCGAGAGGAGAGAGCAGATAAGACAGCGCGAGAGGAGGGAGCTGATAAAACAGCGCGTGAGGAGAGAGCAGATAAAACAGCGCGAGAGGAGAGAGCAGATAAAACAGCGCGAGAGGAGGGAGCAGATAAAACAGTGTGAGAGGATGGAGCAGATAAATCAGCGCGAGAGGATAGAGCAGATAAAACAGCGCGAGAGGCGGGAGCAGATAAAACAGCTGGAGAGAAGAGAGGAGAAAATAAACGCGAGAGGAGAGAGCAGATAAAACAGCGCGAGAGGAGGGAGCAGATAAAACAGTGCGAGAGGAGGGTGCAGATAAAACAGCACGAGAGGAGGGTGCAGATAAAACAGCGCGAGAGGAGAGAGCACAGAATACAGCGCGAGAGGAGGGAGCAGATAAAACAGCGAGAGTGGAGGGAGCAGATAAAACAGCGCGAGAGGAGGGAGCAGATAAAACAGCGCGAGAGGAGGGAGCAGAAAAAACAGCGCGAGAGGAGAGAGCAGTTAAAACAGCGCGAGAGGAGAGAGCAGATAAAACAGCGCGAGAGGAGAGAGCAGATAAAACAGCGCGAGAGGAGTGTGCAGATAAAACAACGCGAGAGGAGAGAGCAGAGAAAACAGCTCAAGAGGAGAGAGCAGATAAAACAGCGGGAGAGGTGGGAGCAGATAAAACAGCGCGAGAGGATGGAGCAGAGAAAACAGAGCGAAACGAGCGAGCAGATAAAACAGCGCGAGAGGAGAGAGCAGAAAAAACAGCGCGAGAGGAGGGAGCAGATAAAACAGCGCGAGTGGAGGGAGAAGATAAAACAATGCGAGGGGAGGGATCAGATAAAACAGCGCGAGAGGAGAGAGCAGATAAAACAGCGCGAGAGGAGGGAGCAGATAAAGCAGTGTGAGAGGCGGGGGCAGATAAAACAGTGTGAGAGGAGGGAGCAGATAAAACAGCGGGAGTGGAGGGAGCAGATAAAACAGTGTGAGAGGAGGGAGCAGATAAAACAGCGTGAGAGGAGGGAGCAGATAAAACAGTGTGAGACGAGGGAGCAGATAAAACAGCGGGAGAGGTGGGAGCAGATAAAACAGTGTGAGAGGA
>NW_027598415.1:0-45261 GCF_964194155.1 Cetorhinus maximus | reverse complement strand
CACTGTCCCCATCAAACACTCCCAGGACAGGTACAGCACGGGGTTAGATACAGAGTAAAGCTCCTTCTACACTGTCCCCATCAAACACTCCCAGGACAGGTACAGCACGGGGTTAGATACAGAGTAAAGCTCCCTCTACACTGTCCCCATCAAACACTCCCAGGACAGGTACAGCACGGGGTTAGATACAGAGTAAAGCTCCCTCTACACCGTCCCCATCAAACACTCCCAGGACAGATACAGCACGGAGTTAGATACAGAGTAAAGCTCCCTCTACACTGTCCCCATCAAACACTCCCAGGTCAGGTACAGCACGTGGTTAGATAGAGAGTAAAGCTCCCTCTATACTGTCCCCATCAAACACTCCCAGGACAGGTACAGCACGGGGTTAGATACAGAGTAAAGCTCCCTCTACACTGTCCCCATCAAACACTCCCAGGACAGGTACAGCACGTGGTTAGATAGAGAGTAAAGCTCCCTCTATACTGTCCCCATCAAACACTCCCAGGACAGGTACAGCACGGGGTTAGATACAGAGTAAAGCTCCCTCTACACTGTCCCCATCAAACACTCCCAGGACAGGTACAGCACGGGGTTAGATACAGAGTAAAGCTCCCTCTATACTGCCCAATCTCAAGCACTCCTAGGGATGCAGGTTGACTTCCTGCCTCTGGATGAGAGGAGAGGGGGGGAGGCTGACCCTCAAGTCTGCAATATTCCCAACTGGACGTCCCGAGTCCCCGAGCAGATCGAGAGTCCCACTGCCATGGGAGTTCTTGATGTCTGACGGTAAGCAGCGAGAACTCAGCTCCTGATCTTTCCTTCCTGTGTTGTCAGGAAGCACCTGGGAAATCCGGATCACATCGCCACGCCCCTGTTGATTCAGCTGCATCCTATTTGCACAGAAACGCTGGGACGAGGGAGTGGGAGTCACACGTCGGCAGCCTCCAATTCTCACTGATCTACTTCTCTCTCGGAAGAACTGTGGAATCCCCACCTCCTCCGCCCACCCCGCCCCCCCCTCACCCCAAACCTCCCTACAAAATCCAGCTTAGAAATCTTGGCATCACCCAGCACATTTTCTTGATTAGTCAGCCGTGGCTCAGTTGGTAGCTCTCTCTCACCTCTGAGTCAGAAGATTGTGCATTCAAGTCCCACAGCAGGGACTTGAGCATAAGTGAGTGCTGCACTGTCAGAGGTGTGTTCTTTAGGATGAGATGTTAAACTGAAGCTCCACCTGCCCTCTCAGGTGGACATAAGAGATCCCCCTGGCCACTATTTTGAAAAAGAGTGAGGGAGTTCACCCCAGTTTCCATTGACCAGAAACTGAACTGGACTAGCCATATAAATACTGTGGCCATAAGTGCAAGTTATAGGCTGGGAAATCTGTGGAGAGTAACTCACCCCCTGACTCCCCAAAGCCTGTCCACCATCTTCAAGGCACAAGTCAGGAGTGTGATTGGAATACTCCCCACTTGCCCGGATGGGTGGAGCTCCCACAACACTCAAGAGGCTCAACACTATCCAGGACAAAGCAGCCCATTGATCGGCACCCCATCCACTACCTTCAACATTCACTCCCTCCACCACCGATGCACAGTGGCAGCAGTGTGTGTACCATCTACAAGATGCACTGCAGGAATTCACCAAGGCTCCTTCAACAGCACCTTCCAAACCCACGACCTCTACCATCTAGAAGGACAAGGGCAGCAGATACATGGGGAACACCACCAACTGCAAGTTCCCCTCCAAGTCACTCACCTTCCTGACTTGGAAATATATCGGCCGTTCCTTCACTGTCGCTGGGTCAAAATCCTGGAATTCCCTCCCTACACCACAGACTAGAGCGGTTCAAGAAGGCAGCTCACCACCACCTTCTCAAGGGACAACTAGGGATGGGCATTAAATGCTGGTCTAGTCAGAGATGCCCATATCTCATGAAAGAATAAGAAAAATATTTATCCCTCAACCGACATCACTACAAACAGATGATCTGGGCATTATAACATTGCTGTTTGTGGGAACTTGCTGTGTGTGCAAATTGTCTGCCACGTTTCCTACATTTCAACTGTGGCTGCACTTCAGAAATAGTTAAGTGGCTGTAAAACGCTTTGGGATGCCATGAGATTGTGAAAGACAGTAAATCTTTCTCCAGTTTCTTTTCCATCCTTTCGTCCTTGATGGTTGCTTGCTCTCAAACGTGTTTCTGCCCTTCGTCTGGGTTTCTGAACCAAAATGTACCTGTTTTCACTGCGAGCTTATTGATTTTCCCTTTTCTCAAATCAAAGAATAATACAGTACAGAAGGACATCACTCGGCCCCCAACGTGCCCCGTGCTGGCTATTTGAAAGGGCCATCCAATTCGTCTCAATCCCTTTGCACTTCTCCCTCCATGCACATGCTGCAAGAGATAAATGAACTGAGGTCTGACCTCGCACATTGAGGGATCTGATTAACAAAACACCATGGGGGGTGGCGGTGTGCAGACAGGTTATATTTAGGGGAGATGGTGGCGTAGTGGTAATGTCACTGGAATTGTAATCCAGAGGCCTCTGGGGATGTCAGCTGGTGGAATTTAAATTCAAATAATTTTAAAAAAGGGCCTGGAGCTGAATGTAATGGCGACTGTAAGGGGGATTTTCTGGCCCTGCCTGCCGTTGGAATTGTCCAGCGAAAGTCAATGGGCTTTCGGCTGGGCCGCTAGATCCCACTGCAGTGGTGCCAGAAAACTCTGGCCTATGAAACTACCATCGATTGTTGTAAAAACCCATCTGGTTCACTAAGGCCCCCTTAGGGAAGGAAACCTGCCATCCTCACCCGGCCTGGCCTACATGTGACTCCATCCTCTTAACTGCCCCTCTGAAACGGCCGAGAAAACCATTCAGTTCAAGGGAAATTACGGATGGGCAATAAATGCTGGCCTTGCCAGTGACACCCACGTCCCATCAAAAAATAAAGATAAAAAGATACCTGTGAAGTGCATGCCTCCCTGTACATTTACACAGTTATACCTGTGTAAGGATCAGGGTGATCCTTACCCTGCTGAATAAACAGTGACTCTGTACAGTTACACAGTGAGTGATCCTTACCCTGCCGAATAAACAGTGACTCTGTACAGTTACACAGTGAGTGATCCTTACCCTGCTGAATAAACAGTGACTCTGTACATTTACACAGTGAGTGATCCTTACCCTGCTGAATAAACAGTGACTCTGTACATTTACACAGTGAGTGATCCTTACCCTGAATAAACAGTGACTCTGTACAGTTACACAGTGAGTGATCCTTACCCTGCTGAATAAACAGTGACTCTGTACAGTTACACAGTGAGCAATCCTTACCCTGCTGAATAAACAGTGACTCTGTACAGTTACAGTGAGCAATCCTTACCCTGCTGAATAAACAGTGACTCTGTACAATGACACAGTGAGTGATCCTTACCCTGCTGAATAAACAGTGACTCTGTACAATGACACAGTGAGTGATCCTTACCCTGCTGAATAAACAGTGACTCTGTACAGTTACACAGTGAGTAATCCTTACCCTGTTGAATAAAGTGACTCTGTACAGTTACACAGTGAGTGATCCTTACCCTGCTGAATAAACAGTGACTCTGTACAGTTACACAGTGAGTGATCCTTACCCTGCTGAATAAACAGTGACTCTGTACAGTTACACAGTGAGTAATCCTTACCCTGCTGAATAAACAGTGACTCTGTACAGTTACACAATGAGTGACCCTTACCCTGCTGAATAAACAGTGACTCTGTACAGTTACACAATGAGTGACCCTTACCCTGCTGAATAAACAGTGACTCTGTACAATGACACAGTGAGTAACCCTTACCCTGCTGAATAAAGTGACTCTGTACAGTTACACAATGAGTAACCCTTACCCTGCTGAATAAACAGTGACTCTGTACAATGGCACAGTGAGTGATCCTTACCCTGCTGAATAAACAGTGACTCTGTACAGTTACACAATGAGTGACCCTTACCCTGCTGAATAAACAGTGACTCTGTACAATGACACAGTGAGTAACCCTTACCCTGCTGAATAAACAGTGACTCTGTACAGTTACACAATGAGTAACCCTTACCCTGCTGAATAAACAGTGACTCTGTACAATGACACAGTGAGTGATCCTTACATTGCTGAAGAAACAGTGACTCTGAACAGTTACACAGTGAATGACCCTTACCCCTGATAAGTTAGTAGAAGGGGGTGCTGTGATGCAATGCTGAAATTGCATGTTCTGTTTCCACTTGCTAACAGGAATAATGGTTTTTGTTCCAATTTATTGACTTATAGCTGTCCTTGGCTGCCTTGCTGAGAGACTTGTGTGGGCTCTAGTCCTTTTATTATGGTGATTGATTGAAGTTATGGGGATCACTGAGTTTGCAAGCTATAAGGCTTGTTACAGAAAGCAACGTACAGAGAGCTCAGTGGTTTCTTTTTCATTCATTCTCGGAACGAGTGGCGCTGGCAAGGGCAGCATTTGTTGCCATTGCTGGTTGTCCTTGTGAAAATGGTGGTGAGCCGTTGCCTTGAACTGCTGCAGTCTATCTGGTGCATGTACCCCCACAATGCTGTTAGGGAGGGAGTTCCACAATTTTGACCCAGCGACAACGAAGGAACCATTATATATTTTCAAGTCAGGATGGTGTGTAACTTGGAGGGGAACTTGCAGGTGGTGTGTTCCCATGCGTCTGCTGTCCTCGTCCTTCAAGGTGGTACAGGTTGTGGGTTAGGAAGGTGTTGTTGAAGGAGCCTTGGTGAGTTGCTGCAATGCATCATGTAGATGGTAAACACTGCTGGCACTGTGCGTCGGTGGTGGAGGGAGTGAATGTTTGTGGATGTGATGCCAATCAAGTGGGCTGCTTTGTCCTGGATGGCGTTGAGCTTCTTGAGTGTTGTTGGAGCCGCACTCATCCAAGCAAGTGGGGAGTATTCCATCACACTCCTGACTTGTGCCTTGTAGACGGTGGAAAGGCTTTGGAGAGTCAGGAATAGGCAGCCTCTGAATTGCTCTTGTATACAAAGTAATTATGTCCCCTTCTCCTGCTTAGGAGGTGCTGAGACCAATTGCAGATGGGGTCAAAGAAAAAAGATCTTGCATTTTTATAGCACCTTCCATGACCTCAGGATGTCCCAAAGTGCTTTACAGCTAATGAAGTACTTTTGAAGTGTAGTCACTGTTGTAATATAGGAAATGCAGCAGCTAATTTGAGCACAGCAAGCTCCCACAAACAAGTTACCAAATAATCAGGTCTTAGTGATGCTGGTTGAAGGATAAATATTGGCACCTCTTCAAAATAGTGCCTTGGAATCATTTATGCCAACCTGAGAGGGCAGACAAGTTTAAAGTCCATTCTGCAACACGATGAATCTCCAATAGTGCGGCACTCCCTCAGTACGGACCCTCCGACAGTGTGGAGCTCCCTCAGTACTGACCCTCCAACAGTGCAGCACTCCCTCAGTACTGCCCCTCCAACAGGAAATCACCCCTCAGTATTGACCCTCTCTCAGCACTGCCCGCTGACAGGGTGCCACCTTCTCAGTACTGACCCTCTGACAGTGCGGCACTCCCTCAGTACTGAACATCCAACAGTGCGGCGCTCCCTCAGTACTGACCCTCTGACAGTGCACCACTCCCTCAGTACTGACCCCCCGACAGTGCAGCACTCCCTTAGTACTGACCCTCTGACAGTGTGTGCTCCCTCAGTATGACCCTCCGACAGTGCGGCACTCCCTCAATACTGACCCTCTGACAGTGCAGCACTCCCTCAGTACTGACCCTCCGACAGTGCAGCGCTCCCTCAGTACTGACCCTCCGACCGTGCAGTGCTCCCTCAGTACAGACCCTCCGACAGCGCGGTGCTCCCTCAGTACTGACCCTCTGACAGTGCGATGCTCCCTCAGTACTGACCCTCCGACAGCGTGGAGCTCCCTCAGTACTGACCCTCCGACAGTGCAGCACTCCCTCAGTACTGACCCTCCGACAGTGCAGCGCTCCCTCAGTACTGACCCTCCGACCGTGCAGTGCTCCCTCAGTACAGACCCTCCGACAGTGCGGCGCTCCCTCAGTACTGACCCTCCGACAGTGCGGCGCTCCCTCAGCACTGACCCTTCGACAGTGCGGCGCTCCCTCAGTACTGACCCTCTGACAGTGCGGCGCTCCCTCGGTACTGACCCTCCGACAGTGCAGCGCTCCCTCAGTGCTGACCCTCCGACAGTGCAGCGCTCCCTCAGTACTGACCCTCCGACAGTGCAGGGCTCCCTCAGTACTGACCCTCCGACAGTGCAGGGCTCCCTCAGTACTGCATTAACAACCTGGAGTGGGGAGTTTGAACCCAATAAGCATCTGACTTACAGGCAAGAGCACTACCTACTGAGTCAGAACTGACACTGGGTGAAATGGGGAACATCCTTGATCTGTATGCCTAAGTATCACTGCCCATTGGGAGCGGTGACATGGGAACAAATTTCCATTTCCTCCTTTCATTTTTACAAAGGTCTGGGGGGGCGTGCAGAAAAACATTGTGCTCCCATTGGCAATGGGTCAGGAATTCAGCTTTGAAATCCATGTCAGGACAGGGACAGAGTGGAGCTCAGCCTGATTATTTTTTTCCCCACTGGTAATAATTGCTGTCTCAATTGGTTTCCAGCGCTCAGTAACCATGACAACCATAACTCTTACCTCCTAGACCGCAGATGCTGCACAGTTTCTGTGGGTTTTTTAGCTGTGATGGAATGGGGAGCTTCACCAGGCTAAAACTAACAGACTGAAACACTGCTGCTGCTTAAAGGTTTGTTTGCTTATTGCTAAAACGCAAAGCCGAAAGCCATGACTCTTGAGTGCGCACAGTCTGGGGTCGCAGAGACTCCAGCACTGGCCTGAAGCCTCCAGGAATTAAAAATTAATCTCCATCGCACTTCTGCCAGCATATAAAAAAGCTGGGGCGGCTGGGTGGGTGGATGAAAGCATAGGAGCAATAAAAATTGTTTGAAAACTTTTGATTTACCAAAATTCTCTGAGAACGCTGTTTACTGTGAAAGTATTGGACCACGGGTTGGGAGAAAGGAAGTCAAGAATCATCCAACCTGGTTGTGAAGAGTTTGTTTGCTTTCCGGTTGGCTGTAGGGGTGGGACACTGTGAGGATGGGCCTGTTGAGTGACCAATGGTGGGAGAGCAAGGATTGGGGCATTTGGAAGCAGGAAATCTAGCGATGGCATCTCCAGGAATCCATCCGAGCTGAAAACCATGAGCTTGGCACTGACTATTTCTTTGTGACCTGTAAGGTTTTGTTTTCTTTTATTCTTTCATGGGGTGTGGGTGCCAAGGGCAAGGCCAGTATTTGTTGCCCATCCCTAATTGCCCTTGAACTGACTGGCTGGACCATTTCAGAGGGCAATTAAGAGTCAACCACATTACTGTTGATCTGGAGTCACATGTAGGCAAGCCAGACCAGGTTTCCTTCCCTAAAGGGCATTAGCCAACTAGATGGGTTTTTACAACAATTGATGATAGTTTAATGGTTACCATCACTGATTAGCTTCATAATTCCAGATTTTATTTATTGAATTTAAATTCTATTAGCTGTAAGAGTAGGATTTGAACCCACAACCCCAGAGCATTCGCCTGGGCCTCTGCATTATTCGACCAATGACATTACCACCAGGCCACCGTCTTCCCCCCTCGATGTGAAACACACTTGGCATTGAAGGTTCTGGTCACTTACCTGCAGGCTGCTAACAGCTTCCTCTCCCCTCCAAGTTCAACCTGGTGCCATGTTGTCCAAAGAACTGGCAGCGAATGTTTGGTGGGACACTGTATGTTCCTGGAGCCTTGTACAATTTTCCCTCCGCTCTCCTGCTGAAAGCATCGATCCTTGGTTGAAGTCCATGGGTACTCTTGCTCAAGTGGCCGGTCTTCATGTCTAAGCCCAGACACTGAATGTTGACAGGTTATAATGATTTTAAAATTCCCATCCTTGTGCTCAAATGGCCTCCCCCTCCCTATCTCTGCCACCTCTTCTAGCCCTCTACAACTCTTCCAAATCTCTGTGCTCCTGCTATTCTGGCCTCTTGTGCATCCCCCCCATTTCCTTCACCTGACCATTGGTGGCCCTGAGTTCTGGAATTCCTTCCCTAAACCTCACCGCCTCTCTTTCCTCCTCTAAAACCAATCTCTTTGACTGAGTTGTTAGCCATTGCTCAAGTGAGTAGCACTCTCATCCCTGAGCCAGAAGCGCACTGGTTCAAGCCACACTGCAGAAACCTGAACACAAAGCCTCGGCTAACACTCCATTGCAGTGCCGTCATTTGGATGGGACGTTAAACTGGGATCCTGTCGGGTGGATATAAAAGATCCCATGACACTATTCAAAGGGGAAGTTCTTCCCGATGTCGTAACCAATATTTATCCATCCAGTGACACCTAAAACAAATTATCTGGGTCATTATCACATTGCTGTTTGGGTGCTTGCTGTGCGCAGATTGGCTGCCATGTTTTCCTACATTATAACGGTGATTACACTTCAAAAGAGAAGCCTTGGGTGGTGGGCTGAGGGGTGGGGTGGTGTCTCTTGGCTCAGCCTGCCCTGACTTATTGTTGAGGTGAACACGTCAGGCCGTAAACAACCATTTTCGCAGCAACTGAGTCACGATCAAACTGTTCAGGATCGGGGATGAAAATGGCAGCCAGACCCTGCGCCTTGGGAGTGGTACTCACGTCTCAAAGCAATTCTGGGGAACGCAGTGTTAAAAATAAATCCTGATACTCCGTCTACCTGTTTAAATTCTGAACGGTATCACAAATAGAATCATCGCACTGTGGAAATTGTCCGTTTAAAGTGTTGAACAAGTGTTCAGCCAGAGATGCCCTTCACTTCACATGTGGCACTCGATGGCCTCCACTAGGAAGCTAATTAGCTATTACTGGACTTTGATGTTGTTTCCTAGGCAACAGGAATAGCACACTGCTGTTCCATGCTCAAAGAATTGTTGTTTTAGCTCTGTCTCTCACTATGTTTCCCTCTCTCTATTTTACTCTTTCCCTGTCTCCCCTCTCTCTCTGATTCTCTATCTGTTTCTTATTTTTTGTCTCTCTTTGCTTCCCCATTTCTCTGTCATTGTCCCTCATTGCATCAGTCCCCCTCTCCATTTCTCTCTCTCTCTTAGTGTCTCACTTGCTGTCTTACTCCATTTCAGTCTCTCCCTCTCCATTTCTTTCTTATTCTCTGCATGCCACTCCTCAATCCCTCTCTCTCTCTGTCCACCTCTTCTCCATCACTCACTCTTTTTCTCTCTCTCCACCTCTTTGTTGCTCCCTTTTCTCTTCTCTTCTCTCATTCACTCTGCCTCTCCCTGTCTATTTTTCTCTCTTATTCTGCGTTTATCCCTTTCCATTTCTCTCAGTCGCTCTTTCTGTCACTTCCTCTTTCTCTCATTCTATGTCTGTTGCTCCCTCTCTCTTTTCCTCTCGTTGTCTGTCACTCCCTCTGCTTCCTGAACTTGCTGTCTCGCTCTATTTCTCTTTCCCTGCCTCTTGTTCCCTCTCTAGGCTGCAGTTACTCTCTTATCTGTTTCAAACATCCCCCCCCAGCTTTCAATATCCCGCTTCATCTGTGATCCCCTTTGAAGTATGCTTAAGTTAATGCATGTCCCTTGAGCATCTGACAACAAACTATTTCATCTCCCCAGCACCAACCGCTGGATTACTGGAGGACACCATAACCTTGGTTCAAACAGATGAAAACTTGTCACTAATTGTCAAGTTAGACGACTGAAAAAGTAAATTCCCTACAGATCACAAAGATCGATACTGCCCTTCAGTGGAAACCCATGATCTATCGTCAGACTGTCCAGCTTCCTCTTGAATGAATGCAGTTTTGGAATGACTCTATCCCCAGCCCGTTCCAGGGTCCGATCACTGATTAACGCTCTGCCTTTGCTTCTTTTATACCCGTGTCCTTTTGTCCTGGGATCATAGGCGCAGGTGAAATTTTTCTGCACATTTTGTGACTGTTGGCTGAGTGGTTAGCGCACTCGCTGAGTCAGAGGGTTGTGGGTTTAAGTCCCTTCTGAGAGGCTTGAACACAAGGTCTAGGCTGACGCTCCCACAGCAGTACTGAGGTACTGTCTTTTGGAGGAGGTGTTAAACCTAAGGCCTGTCTGCCCTCTCGGATAAGGATCCCATGGCTGCTACTTTGAAGAAAAGGAGGGGAGTTCTCCTCTCCTCATACTAGGGTGATGGTGGCATAGTGGTAATGTCACTGGGCTTATAGTCTCAGAGACCCAAGCTAATTCTCTGGGGGTACAGGTTCAAATCCCACCTTGGCAGCTGGTGGAATTTCAATTCAGTCAATAGCAAACAATCGTTTGGTAGTACACAACTTGAGTATTGCTGAAAAAAAGAGACATGTCAAAGCTTTTCGTCTTGCACTCATCAGGACCCTCGCAAGAATACCAATATCAGGGAGAAAGCAACAATTTATACTGTATGCGAAGAGAGTCCTGACTGGTTGGCAAGCGGCGTTGCCATGGAGAATGCACCACTGATGGTGACTGACAGTTAACTGCCGAGAATTGTTTGAAATTTAAACCAGGCAGCTTGACCTTGATTGGTCAAGGCATTGCCCTGTGGAATGAGTCAACAGATGAACGTCACTTATTTTGTTTAGCTGAAGCAGGCACAATGTGTGTACATGTTCTTTCTGTCTGCAAATAACAGGGCCCCGTGTATTAATATGTGTAGCCTCCAGTCCACGCAAATGCGCCACATTGTGAACCCGACTGACAATCTTAAAATGGTTGTCAGCGTAATTCTTAGCTCACTGAGGATTATTTAGCAAATGTTGTCCAATCGCGGAATCACATCTAATGTTGGACACTGTGATTTTGAGTTTCGCAACCACGGGCTGGTTGTGTATCGTCTGTACCCTGCCCGTTGCGAGCAGTGGCTGGGACATATCATGCAAACTCATGAACGGGCTATTCATCCCTGTAAAGTGCCCAGTCTAAATCAGATTATCCTGGAAGGGCAAGGTATCTCAAAAAATTTGAGCAACAGGTGAAGCTAGCTGTTTCACGCTGCTACTATGCAGTAGCAACACGAGTGGTATTCGCCAGTAACAGGATGCTGCCGTCAAGCCAAAGAGACGTTCTGCCTAACACACAAACGAGTAATGTGGTGTACAAATTTCAGTGCCAGCATGATGGTAGATATATAGGCTGCACATCCCAAAGAGTGGCGGATCATATCAAACAGTATGTCCCCAGCTGCTGTTCGCAATGGACAGGGTTCAGACCGTACCCAACCAGCCCGTGCTTGCTAAACTCAGAACACAGTGTCCAACATTAGATGTGATTCCGTGATTGGACAACATTTGCTAAATAATCCTCAGTGTGCTAAGAATTACACTGACAACCAATTTAAGATTGTCAGTCAGGTTCACAATGTGGTGCATTTGCGTGGACTGGAAGCTACACATATTAATACACAGGGCCCTGCTCTTTGCAGACAGAAAGAACATGTACACACATTGTGGCTGTTTCAGCTAAACAAAATAAGTGACAGCCATTCACTGACTCATTACTTGGGGCAATGCTTTGACCAATCAGGGTCAAGCTACCTGGTTTACCTTTCAAACAATGCTTGGCAGTTAACTGCCAGTCACCATCAGCGGTGCATTCTCCATGGCAACGCCACTTGCCAACCAATCAGCACGCTCTTCACATAAAGTATAAATTGCTGTTTTCTCCCTTATATTAGTAATCTTGCAAGTGTCCTGATGAGTGCAAGACGAAAAGCTTTGACATGTCTCTTTTTTCCAGCAATACTCAATAACAAATCTGGAATTGAAAGCTAATCACCGTGACAGTGACCATGAAACCATCGTTGATTGTTGTTTTAAAAAAAAAAATATGGCTCCCTAATGTCCCTTTAGGGAAGGAAATCTGCCGTGCTTACCTGGTCTGGCCTACATTTAACTCCAGATCCACAGCAGTGTGGCTGACTCTTAACTGCCCTATGAAATGGCCTAGCAAGCCACTCAGTTCAAGGGCAATTAGGGATGGGCAAGAAATGCTGACCCTGCCAGCGATGCCCACATCCCATGAAAGAATAAAGAAAACAGTCACTACACTTCCAAAAAGTACAGTATTACCTGTAAAGCATCAATTGGATGTTCTGAGCTTTATAAGAAGTACAATATAATTTAGGTTCTATCTTTGACCATTACTGTTCTACTTGCTATCCTCATTTAACTCTTTAAACCCTCCTCATCTCGCCCACCTCCTTTCAAATCTACTCTCGAGAACGTTTTTATTTTACTCAGACTGGGTTATCGGAGGCTAAGCCCGATGAGGAGGCTCAGAAACTGAATGTCAGATCCCAGTGGCCTCGCCATTCCTTGGCTTAACACGTCTTGCCAATCAGTAAATCAACAACAAGTGATGTAATAAATGCCTGCCAGAGCTCTGAGGAACCTTCCCCTCTCCTGTCACTGTGAAATACTAAATAGGACAAAGGGCAGGAAGGAATAAATAGGAAATTGGCTGCTGTTTGACGACCTCTGGGCAGAACAAACTCTGCAGCCTCTCGTGATCACGTGCCTATTTGTAGAATAGGACAGCACAGGAGGAGGCCATTCAGCCCAGCATATCTGTGCCGAACCTTCAAGTATTTATCCAATTTCCTTTCGAAAGTTGCTATTGCATCTGTTTCCATTGCTCTTTCAGTCACAGTGTTCCAGACCATTGCTCACTGCATTTGAAAAAAAATTCTCCTCATCTTCTTCAGGGTGTTTTGAGGAGTTATCTTAAATCTATGCCCTGCCGGTAAAAACATTTTTCTTTGCTAGCTATCAGAACCCAACAAAATTTTGACTATTAAATCTCTCTGTAACCTTCTCTGCTGTTAAGGGGAACAATCCAAGTTGCTCACATAACTGAAGTCCCTCAGCCCTGGTGTAATTCTCAAAAATCTCCCTTCCGCTCCCTTTCCAAGGCCTTGGCATCCTTCCTAAAGTGTGGCACCCAGAACAGGGCTCGGGCTGGTGTGCAGGGTTTTAGCATAACTCCAAAAACGCTTTTTCTTCATTTGCTCTATGGAAACCTCCTCCCTGTTCTGTCTTGCAGCTTTTCATGATTGATAATGGAGCTGATGACTGGAGGATCGCCATGACCTATGAGCGGATTTTCTTCATCAGCTTGGAGATGGTCGTGTGTGCCATTCACCCCGTCCCTGGGCGCTACACGTTCCACTGGAAGGCCCGCTTGGCATTCTCCTACACACTGTCTGAGACCTGGGCCGACGTGGACATCATCCTCTCCATCCCTATGTTCCTCCGGCTCTACCTCATTGCCCGGGTCATGCTCCTCCACAGCAAGCTCTTCACGGACGCCTCCTCGCGCAGCATCGGGGCGCTGAACAAGATCAACTTCAACACGCGCTTCGTCATGAAGACCCTCATGACCATCTGCCCCGGCACCGTGCTCCTCGTGTTCAGCATCTCGTTGTGGATCATCGCTGCCTGGACCGTCCGTGTCTGTGAGAGGTAGGGGGTCGTGCGCTGTTGGGATAAGGGAGGGAATTTCATCCTCAGTGAGGTCGAGCGCAGTCAGCGCTGAGAAAGGGATCGGACTTCCATGTTACATAAAATCCTCAGCACAGAAACAGGCCATTTGGCCCCTCAGCTCGATGATTGTGTTAATGCTCTTCACAAGCCTCCTCTGTCCTTTTTCATCTCACCCTATCAACATATCCTTCTATTTCATTTATCCCTTGTGTTTTATCCAGCTTCCCCCCTTAAATGCATCTCTGCTATTCACCTCAACCACTCCCGGTACCACATTCGCCCCAATCTCTGCGTAAAGAAGTCTCTCCTGAATTGGATTTATTAGTGTCTACCGTATATTGATGGCCCCCTAGTTCTGGTCTTCACCAAAAGTAGAAACATCACCTCTATGTCTGCCCCGTCAAACCCTTTCAGAATACTAATGATCTCTATCAGGCCACCCCTCAGCCTTCTCTTTTCCAGGGAAAAGAGTTCCATCCTGTTCAATCAATCTGCATTTAGTGTCAATGCCTTGCCAATCCCAAGTCAGTTATGGCTTGGCTCAGGTCTATGTTATAACTCCCACTTGTGAGCTCCACTGCTAGAATTTGGCTTCAAGCTAATGAGATGAAAATCTCTGCATTCTTCAGTCAACTGTGGCTCAGTAGGCCCTCTTGCTTCCAAGTCAGAAGGTCTTGGTCACAAGTCCCACACCAGAGACTTGAGCACAAAATCCAGGCCACCACTCCCAGAGCCAGTACAGAAGGAGCGCTGTGCTGTCGGAGACTCAGTACTAAGGGAGCGTCGCACTGTCGGAGGGTCAGTACTGAGGGAGCGTTGCACTGTCGGAGGGTCAGAACTGAGGGAATGCCGCACTGTCGGAGGGTCAGTACTGAGGGAGCGTTGCACTGTCGGAGGGTCAGAACTGAGGGAATGCCGCACTGTCAGAGGGTCAATACTGAGGGAACGTCACACTGTCGGAGGGTCAGTGCTGTGGGAGCGCCGCACTGTCGGAGGTTCAGTATTGAGGGAGTGCCGCACTGTCTGAGGGTCAGTACTGAGGGAGCTCTGCACTGTCAGAGGATCAGTACTGAGGGAGTGCCGCACTATCTGAGGGTCAGTACTGAGGGAGCGCCGCACTGTCAGTGGGTCAGTACTGAGGGAGCGCCGCACTGTCGGAGGGTCAGTACTGAGGGAGTGTCGCATTGTCGGAGGGTCAGTACTGAGGGAGTGCCGCACTCTCTGAAGGTCAGTACTGAGGGAGAACTGCACTGTTAGAGGTACTGTCATTCTAATGAGATGTTAGACCAAGAGGTTTACCCTCTTACCTGAATGTAAAAGATCCCATGGTATTATTTTGAAGAGGATCAGGGGAGTTTCCCAGCCAATATTTAACCTTCAATGGGGTTAACTTTCCCCATTTCTCTGTTTGACAGGTGATCTAGGACACACCAGTGACAAACTCAGCGGATGGGAATAGAGAGAAACGGAGGGAGAGAGAGATACACAGTTATTCAAAATGTAATGGAGTGAAAATAAAAGAGAGTGAGAGAAAGGGAGAGAGACAGAAAATGGAGAATAGAAGAGAAACAAAGAGAAAAATCAGAGAATGATCATGAAGAAAATGAGTGAGAAAGAGATAGATAGAGACACAGACTAAGTTAGGCTGAGATAGAGAGCCACAGAGAGTGAGGAGAGACAAACCAACAGAGAGAGAGACGGTGAGAGGGAGAGAGAGAGGGCTGAGAACGAGACCAAGAAAGAAATTCACAGACACATATAGACAAACTGATCAAGAGAGAGACAGAGAGGGAGGAGAAACACACACACACACACGAACAGAAGGACAGACTCACACTGTGATACAGAAAAGAGACGAAGCAAACAGAGCGAGTGAAAGAGACAGATAAAGAGTTGGAGGCAGTGAAAGAGACTCGGCCCCCTCTAAAGCTCTGTGAAACACAGAGATGATTGCTCCCTCCTGCAGCTCCATTGCTCACACCAGTCAACATCATGGCTGTGTTGAGTGAGATTGCCCAATTAGTACCACG
This sequence comes from Cetorhinus maximus, assembly GCF_964194155.1. NCBI lineage: Eukaryota > Metazoa > Chordata > Chondrichthyes > Lamniformes > Cetorhinidae > Cetorhinus > Cetorhinus maximus. The sequence goes on along the minus strand of NW_027598415.1, from coordinate 29,646 downwards.
TTAGAAGCTGTTGACTCACCCTCACTGGAATTGAGACGGCAACTCAAATATGTTGTGGGGCTTAACTGAGCTCCCGCGAAATGCATTGGGATACTGAAGTTGATCTCAAAGCATCATCTCCTGGACAGTTGGAGACCTTTACATACATCTTATCCCTCTGGCTTTCAGCGATTGGCACACCTACGAGGGCTGGTTAGTGTGGCCCCAGTACATGAGCGAACCCTTGCTCTGAGGCGAACGCGTCAGCAGGCACGGTTGACCAAAGCTCTGCTCACCATCCCATGTCCCCTGAAGTCAGGAACCAGGCAGTCACTGTTGGTCTGCACACGGCAGCGAACCTGGGAGACTAACAATATAAGTTGCCATAGATAACCTCACCGCTGGCACAGAAAGGGGGGCTCAGGGGCGAAAACTATTTTCCAATGCAGCAGCTTGCGGGTTTAAGACTTACTTCAGAACTTGAGCCGATGTTCCAGGCCAGCACTCAGTGCAATGTTGAGGGAGTAATGCACTGTGGAAGCTGCTGTCTTTCGTATGAGATGGTAAACCATCTGCCCCTTCGGGCGAATGTTAAAGATCCCACTGTATCATTTGAAGAAGGGCAGGAGAGTTCTCCCCGGTGACCTGGGCCAATATATCTGCCCCTCAACCAACACCACTAAAACAGATGATCTGCCCATTGCTTTAAGTGGGAGCTTGCTGTGTGCAAAACAATACCCACCGCACTTCATACCAATTCACTGTGGGGGTAATGCTTTGGGATGTTGCTGCAAGGTACAGTAAGCTACTATATAAATAAGTGTCTCCTTCTTCCCTGCTTGAACCACGGTGCAATTGTCAAGTGACAGATTAATTCAGTCCAGTGATACCAGAACTGTCCCGTCTGTAACACTCACTTGGCTAATTGAGTTTGCTGTGATGAATCCCAGCTATAACCAGGTTTCAGAGACGTAGCTTAAGGCTGAAATCTCTGCTGTCTAGAGACTGAATCTAACTTTATTCAGTTTCATACTGCACTGAAGTCCCAAGCTGGGTGAATGTTTTATTCTAGAAAGACATGAAAACATAGATCTGTATCAGTCACAGTTCATGCATGGTAAATAAGGATCACCACTATCACAGAGAACATGAGAGGGTCTTGAGAGACAAGAAAACCTTCAAGCACCCTCACTGTGTCAGGAGGCTCTGGGTTCAAGCCCCAATCCAGAGATTTGAGCACAGGATCCAGGACAACACTGAGGGAGTGCCACACTGTCGGAGGGTCAGTACTGAGGGAGTGCCGCACTGTCGGAGGGTCAGTACTGAGGGAGCGCTGCACTGTCGGAGGGTCAGTGCTGAGGGAGCACCGCACTGTCGGAGGGTCAGTACTGAGGGAGTGCCGCACTGTCGGAGGGTCAGTACTGAGGGAGTGCCGCACTGTCGGAGGGTCAGTACTGAGGGAGCACGGCACTGTCGGAGGGTCGGTACTGAGGGAGTGCCGCACTGTCGGAGGGTCAGTACTGAGGGAGCGCCGCACTGTCGGAGGGTCAGTACTGAGGGAGTGCCGCACTGTCGGAGGGTCAGTACTGAGGGAGCGTCACACTGTCGGAGGGGCAGTGCTGAGGGAGTGCCACATTGTAAGATGGTCAGTGCTGAGGGGACGGCATACTATCGGAGAGTAGGCACTGAGGGAGCACTACACTATCGGAAGGTCGGGACTGAGGGAGTGCAGCACTGTCAGAGGGTCAGTACTGACTGAGTGTAGCACTGTCGGAGGGTCAGTACTGACTGAGTGTAGCACTGTTGGAGGGTAGCATTGAGGGGGAACTGCACTATCGGAAGGACAGTACTGATGAATGCCGCATTGTCAGAGGGTCAGTTCTGAGCAGACAGCATACTATTGGAGGGTAGGCACTGAGGGAGCACTGCACTATTGGAATGTCAGTACTGAGGGAGTGCAGCACTGTCAGATGGTCAGTACTGACTGCGTGTAGCACTGTCGGAGGGTAGCACTGAGGGGGAAGCTGCACTCTCGGAAGGACAGTACTGAGGGAGTGCAGCACTGTCAGAGGGTCAGTACTGAGGGAGTGCTGCACTGTCAGAGGGTCAGTAATGAATGAATGTAGCACTGTCAGAGGGTCAGCAATGAGGGGGGGAACTGCACTCTTGATAGGTCAGTACAAGGGAATGCAGCATTGTTGGAGAGAGTGCTGCACTGTCAGAGGGTCAACACTGATGGAACTCAGCACTGTCGGAGGGTCAGTACTGACTGAGTGCAGCACTATCGAAGGATCAGTACTGAGGAAGTGCTGCACTGTTAAAGGGTCAGTACTGAGGGAGCACCGCACTGTCAGAGGGTCAGTACTGAGGGAGTGCCGCACTATTAGAGGGTCAGTAATGAGGGAGCACTGCATTGTTAGAGGGGAATATTGAGTGACAGCTGTGCTGTTAGACGGCGCTGAGGGAGTTCTGCGCTGTTGGAATGTCAGTACTGAGGGAGTGCAGCACTGTCGGAGGGTCAGCACTGACTGAGTGTAGCACTGTTGGAGGGTAGCACTGAGGGGGAACCTGCACTTTCGGAAGGACATTGCTGAGGGAGGGCAGCACTGCCGGAGGGTCAGTACTGAGGGAGTGCTGCACTGTCAGAGAGTCAGTAATGAACGAACGTAGCACTGTCGGCGAGTCATCAATGAGCGGGGAACTGCACTATTGGTAGGTCAGTACTGAGGGAATGCAGCAGTGTCAGAGGTTGCTGCGCTGTCAGAGGGTCAACACTGATGGAACACAGCACTGTCCAGAGGGTCAGTACTGACTGAGTGCAGCACTATCAAAGGATCAGTACTGAGGAAGTGCCACACTGTTAAAGGGTCAGTACTGAGGGAGCACCGCACTGTCAGAGGGTCAATAATGACTGAGTGCAGCACTGTTAGAGGGTCAGTACTGAGGGAGCTCTGCATTGTTGGAGTGGAATACTGAGTGACAGCTGTACTGTCAGACTGTGCTGAGGGAGTTCTGCGCTGTTGGAAGGTCAGTACTGAGGGAGTGCCGCACTGTTGCAGGGTCAATACTGAGGGAGCGCTAACCTGTCAGAGGGTCAGTACTGAGGGAGTGCGCACTGTCAGAAGGTCACTACTGAGGGAGCGCTGCACTATCAGGGGTTCAGTGCTGAGGGAGTGCTGCACTGTCAGAGGGTCAGTGCTGAGGGAGTGCTACAGTGTCAGAGGGTCAATACTGAGGGAGTGCTGCACTGTTGGAGGAGCAGTATTGAGGGAGTTCTGCACTTTCGGAAGGTCAGTACTGAGAGAGTGCTGCACTGTCAGAGGAGCAGTATTGAGGGAGTTCTGCACTGTCGGAAGGTCAGTACTGAGGGAGTGCTGCATTGTTTGAGGAGCAGTACTGAGTGTCAGAAATGCCATCTTTCGGCTGAGATGTTAAATCAAGCCCCATCTACCCTCTCAGGTGCGTGTGGAAGACCCTACGGCCACCATTTTGAACAGCAGGGAGTGTTCAGCTGGGCCAATATTTATCCCTCAACTTGCACCACCGAAACAAACAGGGAATCTGCCCATTATCCCCCCCTGCCGTTGGATGGTTTTAAAGACATTTCTATGTTACTCAGGCTGAGGCAGTTCGGTTGGGTTTGAGAATTGTGGGATCGCTCTGGTGTCCTGACTGAACTGCCAGGGGGTTGGCCCCTTAAATGGCTGTGTTTGGATTTACTGATGTAATGCCTGCGATCTTCTCTCAGGAGACGTGTGGACAGGAATGCGGGGTTGGGGATCGAGAGAGGCAACGAGAAAGACTCCTGGAATCCTGGGATGTGCAGCTGCCCTGTTGAAGGGCAGCTCATGGCTGCTCTGGACATGTGGGCAAAATCTGTTTTCGTAATGGAATCAAAATGATTAAAGAAAACAGATTAGAGCGGAGAATGTAAGTCATCAGGAGAGATTCGGAGGAAAGATTGGGTGTAACGCGGTGTGGGGAACCGAATTTGCTGTTTTAATAAACTTTGACCCTTAGTTACTGTCTCCATTGCCACTCTTCTTGTGATGATTGTGGATGAAGGAAGAACTGAAGACTTGCATTTCTGTCACACCTTTCATAACCACCGGACATCCCAAAGCACTTTAAAACCAATCAATCCCTTTTCTGAAGTGTAGTCACGTAGGAAAAGCAGCAACTCATTTGTGCACAGCAAGCTCCCACAAACAGCAATACGAGACAGGTTGGATAATCTGTTTAATTTCTGTCTGTTGAGGGTTAAGCATCGGCCCACAGCAGCGGGGAGAAACTGTACGAAATAATGTACATCCTGTATGTCCATCTGAGAGGGTAGACTAGGTTTAACATCTTATCTGAAAGGTAGAACCTCCCTCAGTGCTGCATGGGAGTGTGAGCCTGGGATTATAGGTCCAAGCCACCATGTGGCACTCGAAGCCACAATCTTCTGCCTCAGAGACTAAAACTTACCTACTCGTTATCAAGTTGTTTGTGGGAGCTTTCTGTGCGCAAATTGGCTGCCGCGTTTCCTACTTTATGACAGTGATGATGCTTCCAAAAGCTCTTTACTAGTTATATTTTGGGAACATTATGAGGTCACGAAAAGTGCTATCGGAAATGTAGTGTTTTCTTTCAAGGAGCAGTTTAAACATAAATGGGTTGAGGGGTTAGGAGCCTCTTTTCAGGTGTGATAAGGTTTATTTTTTTTCTCTCTCTTAAGTTACCTGAGGTTGTTCTAACTTTCTCTGTCTGCCCCGCCAGGTACCACGATAGCCAGGACGTCACCAGTAACTTTCTGGGGGCGATGTGGCTCATCTCAATCACCTTTCTGTCCATTGGATATGGCGACATGGTTCCCAACACCTACTGCGGGAAGGGGGTGTGCTTACTGACTGGGATCATGGTAAGTGAGCCTCGGCAGTAATTAATCGGGAGGGTTTCAGGATGCAGTCTGGGGACTGCACCACAGGAGAGTTCAGTGCATTCAGGCTGGGGGGTGCGGGGGGTAGAGGAACGTAGGAACAAGAGGAGGTCATTCATGGCCCATCTGGATTTCAACTCCATTTACCTGCCTTGATTCTGTAATCTTTAATACCATGGCCTAACAAAAATCTGCTCACCTCAGTTTTGACATTTTCAGTTGAGGTTGGGAGGGGGTGTCAACAGCTTTTTGGGGAGACAGTTCCAGGTTTCCACTGTCCTGTGTGTGAAGAAATACTTCCTGACATCACCCCTGAACGGCCCAGCCCTAATTTTAAGGTTGTGGCACCATTTGTGAACTTTCCCTGCTAGAGGATGTTATATCGAATCCTTTAATCATTTTAAACACCTCAATTAGATTATGTTTTAACCTTCGTCACTCAGAGGGAATACAAGCCTAGTCTATGCAACCTGTCCTTGCAAATTAACCCTTTTAGCCTCTGTGGGATCATTTATGGCCATTGGAGAGGACAGACAGGGCCTCAGTATTAAACCCTAAATCGACATTATCAGGTCATTATCACAATACTGTGTGTGGGAGCTTGCTGTGTACAAATTGACTAGTGCATTCCCTGCATTACAACAGTGGCTACCCTTCAAAAATTGTCTGTGAAGGGTTTTAGGACACAGATGGACACTGTATAAATGTCAGTTCGTTCTCTCATTCCCTGTGCAACAAGGCGCGGACTATAAATGCCGACGGAACAGGAGTAGAAAAGCCAGGAGAGATGGTGGAATTTTACACGGTTGAGGAGTTTGGGTTCAAGGAGGTTTTTAAAAGGCGTGGGAGAGCAGTCACATAGCGGAAGGGACTCCAGAGATTAGAGCAGGGACAGCTGAAAGGCTCTGCTACCTGATAGTGGAGTGAAAGCAGGAAACATGCACTGGAACCCCTGACAGTGGACAAACCCTTGGATTCTCGCTGATTAATTTTAGAAAGGAGCCCCGCCTCTTCGCTGGAGACCGTGAGGTGTGAGTAAATTTATCTCGGTAACATTAGCCAGTGACTCAGTGCATTCCACCGTCTACCCTGACTCCCGAGGCTATATTTGGAACAAAGCACATCAGCTGGGAGAGATTAGCAACGGAGGGTATTCCCTGCTCCGACCAGTGGCTCATGTTCCAGTCCATCAAGGACACACAGAGAGAGCAAAACAAGACCAGTATTCAGTGCAGTGTGCTGCTGGGACACACACAAATTGGGAAGACCCGCAGGTTTGTTCCCCAGTCTGTGCTAAGTTGGCTGATCTCAGCTGGGAGGTCGCTACAATTACTTTGTAGAATGATACAGCGCAGAAAGAGCTCACTGCGCCCATCATACCTGTGCTGGCTGTTTGAGATCTACTCCAGTTAGTCCCTACCACCCCCACCCGTTCTTTCGCCACAACCTTTGCAATTTTTTCCTTATCAAGTATTTATCCAGTTCGCTTTTGAAGAGTACTATTGTATCTGTATCCACCGCCCTTTCAGGCAGCACACTCCAGATCTTAACAACATGCCGTGTCAAAAAAAAATCACCTTCTGTCTATGTCCTTTGGTGACGCTCCTACCAGTGGGAACAGTCACTTTCTATCTACTCTATCAGAACCCTCCATAATTTTGAATTTGCTTTGACACCGTCCCCTGCAACCTCTGTGACTAAGGGCAAGGGCAGTTGTGTTGTTGGAACATCTCCACCTCCGCACCACTTCCAACTCTCAGCCTATCTCGAACTGGAGGTATATGGCCTGTTGCTTGATTGTCACTGGCTCAAAATTCTGTAACTCCCTACCTCACAGCATTGTGGGATCAGCTTCATCACATGGGCAGTCGCTCAAGAGGAAGACTGACCACTGCATCCTCAAGGGGAAATTTGGGATGGGCAACACATACTGGCCTTGCCAGTGATGACCACCTCCCAACGTCAAATAAAGATGGACCACGCCTCCATAAGAAGAGACGGTCAGCTAGGGCTCCTCTTCCTGATCGCCGCCCAGCGACTCCTGACCAGAAACTGCCCTTGCGTCAGGTGACGTCATGATCAATTGCGATGACTCGCGTGGTCGAATACCCCCATCGACACTAACTGCGATCATTCGGATTGAAGTGGTGGTAAGGTACTGGGAAGGCACAGAGTTATGACAGTGTCCAACCTGGAGGCATTCCCATACCCCTACTGCCATGCAGGATTGGGGAGTGGAGAGAGAGGATGAAACGTACAAGATCCTGAGGGGGCTTGACAGGGTAGATGTTGAGAAGGTGTTTCCACTAGTGGGGGAATCTCGAACTAGGGGACATAGTTACAGAATAAGGGGACACTCATTTAGAACTGAGATGCAAAGGAATTTCTTCTCCCAGAGGGTAGTGAATGTCTGGAATTCTCTACCCCAGAGAGTTGTGGAGGCTAGATCACTGGAAGTATTTAAAGAGGAGGTAGATAGGTTTTTAAAATATCGGGGAGTTGAGGGCTATGAGGAGCTGGCACGAAAGAGGAGCTGAGGCCTGGGGCAGATCAGCCATGATCTTATTGAATGGCGGGGGCAGGCTTGAGGGGCCGAATGGCCTACTCCCCCCTCCTATTCCTTACGTTCTTACGGGGTTACAACCGCCGTCCTCTCAGGCTCGGAATCACCGCTGCACGTTCAGCGTCACCCATCGGGCTTTCAAACTTCCGGTGTCAGGGAGAAAGGTCAGACCAGCAGCTCCCTCCCCACCAATCCCCCCCCACCCCCGAAATTCCAGGCAGAAACCATTCAAAGCAGCTGTCTGACAGGCACGTCGGCAGGGAACAGCTGTTCCTGACTGTCGGCTCACCACAGGAATCAGCGCCATGTGTTCAAACCAATCTGGGGAAAGCTGAACCCTCTCCCTGGGATTCCTCGTGTGGGGTGACCCAGCCCAGCTCTTCTATCCGCTCTGCAATGTGTCCTGGGCCACAGTAAATGTGCTCTATATAAATTATTTTTGTTACTGTGCCGACTGTCTTTGAGCTGGGACTGGCTGCCACTGTTAGGATTTCTCGTAGGATTACGCAGCACCGAGGGAGGCCATTCGGCCCATCAGCTCTCTGAAAGTCCAATTCTCTTGATCCTTTCCCACACCCGTCCAAATATTTATCCTTCCACTTTTGAAAGTTAGTATTGAATCAGCTGCTGCCATCCTTTCAGACAGTGCATTCGAGATCACAACAATCTTGAGAAATTTCGCTTGATGCAGGTTTGTTAGCGGATCTAGCCTCTTTAATACTTAACGACAGACACTGCTTCACATCTCCCGGTACTTACTGCAAAAGCTGAGCCCATCATCCTACCTACAGGCCCAGTTAAGCACTGAGGGAGCGCCGCACTTTCGGTGGGTCAGTACTGAGTGAGCACCGCACTGTCAGAGGGTCAGTACTGAGGGAGTGCCACAGTCGGAAGGTCAGTACTAAGGGTGTACCACACTGTTGGAGGGTCATTACTGAGGGAGCGCTGCACTGTTGGAGGGTCATTACTGAGGGAGCGCCGCACTGTCTGAGGGTCGGTACTGAGGGAGCCATGCTGTTGAATGGTTAGTGCAGAGGGAGGGCCACACTGTCTAAGGGTCAGTAATGAGGGATTGCCGCACTGCCGGAGGGTCAATATCGAGGAAGGGCTGCACTGTCGGAGGGTCAGTACTGAGTGAGGAGCGCACTGTTAAAGGGTCAGAGTGTCAGCACTGAGGGTGCGCAGCACTGTCTGAGGGTCAGTACTGAGGGAGCCATGCTGTTGAATGGTTAGTGCAGAGGGAGGGCCACACTGTCTAAGGGTCAGTAATGAGGGAGCGCCGCACTGCCGGAGGGTCAATACTGAGGGAGCACTGCACTGTCGGAGGGTCAGCACTGAGGGAGCGCTGAGCTGTCAGAGCATCAGTACTGAGGGAGCAACAAACAGTCAGAGAGTCAGTGCTGAGGGAGCATCGCACTGTCGGATGAACAGTACTGAAGCAGCACTGCACTGTCAGCGGGTAAGTACTGAGAGAGCGCTACACTGTTGGAGGGTCAGTACTAAGGGAATGCTGAGCTGTCGGAGGGTCAGTACTGAGGGAGCGCTGCACTATCGGAGGGGCAGTACTGAGGGAGTGCCGCACAGCCGTAGGGCCAGTGCTGAAGGATCACCGCACTGTTGAAGGTTTAATACCAGGGCTAGGGAGAGAAATCATGGGCCCCGATGCTTCTCCTGTTTCCAGGCCCTTTATTCCTCCTCCCACTAACTCGTCCTCTTCAATCATGCATGATACTTTTCTCCTCTTTCAAGATTCACCAATCAATTCACCAAACAGTCACAGAAAGGTCCTAGTAAAATGATGACACCCATTGTTAACATCTGGTTACAAAAATCTGATATATATGCAGCTTGGGTCATTAATATTAAGAACATCAATGATATAATGTAGTCTTAGTTTATGCACCCTTTTGGTGATCCCACCTTGACTATTAAACAAACCAGAGAGTACAAATTTTAGTTTAACAGCATCATGCAATATTGTTCAATTGACAGGAGAATATCCCATTAGTTATGTATAACACTGTACAGATGTTAACACTGATTTTAGTGATTGCCTCAGCACTCATTAACATGTTCTGCATATTGCACCATATGGACACCGTGACAGTAAATTCATATTTGGGGAAAGGATTCAGTACTTGTGACCCAGATAAACTGCACAAGATCTATTCCATTCTGTCAAAGTAGAAGAAGATTTTCTCCTGCCTGGGCACATGATATTATTCAATATAATTATTTCATACAAGGGGTGTAATTGGATTTTATTTTATCAGTAATCTCACAGAGTAGAAAGATCAAATGACTCTTGAGCAACAGAGAGGAATGATTGAACAACATAGGTCTTCACTGTCAGTGAGAAGCATTGTAGCCCTCAAGTGTCTCTGTGCAACACAATTTTTAAGAGGCAAAGACTGAATGGTTCATAATTGTATCTGTGTTTTTTTGATCAGCAAATCTAAAGTCTCTGCTGATTGCTGATTCTCATCACAATTTATTTTCAATATCTACTATGCAACACAACTTTATCACAATATTTCAATACCTCAAAAAAACTCATAACTAGCTCCAAGAAAGAATGGGATACTAGGTAGGTAGACAAAGAAACAAGATTTAAGCCAATGGAAAAAATTCTAGAGAATCATGTGAAATGTAAAACAGGTTACTGATTCGCTCTGAACCCATTACACACCCCTGTTCTGGCAATCTCAACCCACAAATCCCACTCACAGTAAACTTTCATTAGCAACAAAATAAACAGAACTCCAGCCATGATTCCACCTTCTATTCGCAAGATAATTATGGATGACAAAAGCCATCTAGCCCAGTTCACCTCATCCGTCCCAGAATTGCATACGAACATGCATATTAGGAGTAGGAGTAGGGGTAGGCCATTCGGCCCCTCGAGCCTGCTCCTCCACTTGATAACATTGCCTACGTTGTGTCAGTGACTACAACTCAAAAGTACTTAATTGGATGTAAAGTGATTTGGGACATTGTGGAAGGTACAAATGTAGGTTTTGTCTTTCTTTCATTACACCTGCATGCAGTAGGCAGAGTGACTGTAGCAATGGTGAAATTGGAGACCCAATGCTGAGTCTTTAAGGATAATTAATCACAGAGCAATCAACTGATGTTAGGAAAGTGGCTGCAAAGAAATCACTACATTTACAAAACAATTCAACTCTGTAGCTAACCTCTCCTGCAAACCCCCTCTCCAACCTCTCCCCAAAAGCCCCTCCAATCCCCCTCTAACCAGCCCCAAACCCCACTCCAACCTCCCCACAACCCCCACTCCAACCTCCCCCAGCTTCCCCTTTAATCTGCCCCCAGCCTGCACTCAAACCTCCCATCAACTTTCTCTCTAACCTCTGCCCCAACCTCCCCCCAACATCCCCTCCAACCCCCTTCTAACCTCCCCCAACCTCACTCCAACCTCCCCTCAAACCCCCCAACCTCCCCTCAACCAACACTCAAACTACCCAACTCCTCGCCAACACCCCCAACCTTAACCCCCAGCTACCAATAACCCTTCCAACCTCCCCCAACACCCCTCCCCAGCTCCCCTCCAACCTTTACCACAAACCCCCTCCAACCTCCCCCAACACCCCTCCCCAGCTCCCACCCAACCTCCCCCCTATCTCGCCTCCAACCCCCACCCCAAACCCCCCTCAAAACACCCCCCAACCACTTTTCCCAACATCCTACCATCAACCACCCACCGCTGCTCCTCCAACCACACCTTCTTCCCACCAACCTCCCAGTGCGGAGGAGCACCACGCTGTAGGACAGTCAGTACTGGTGGAGTGCTGCACTGTTGGAGAGTCACTACTAAGGGAGCACCACATTGTGGGAGAGTCAGTGCTGAGGGAGCGCCATACTGTGGAAGGGTCAGTGTTGGGGGAGTGCCACACTGTTGAGGGTCAGTACTGAGGAAGTGTTGCACTGTCGGAGGCTCAGTGCTAAGGGAGGACTGCGCTGTTGGAGTGTCAGTATTGAGGGTGCGCAGCACAGTCTGAGGGTCGGTACTGAGGGAGTGCCACACTGTCAGAGGGTCAGTGCTAAGGAAGCGCCGCACTGTCAGAGGGTCAGTACTGAGGGAGTGCCACACTGTCGGAGGGTCAGTGCTAAGGAAGCGCCGCACTGTCAGAGGGTCAGTACTGAGGGAGCTCCGCATTGTCGGATGGTCAGTACTGAGGGAGGGCTGCACTGTCAAAGGGTCAGTACTGAGGGAGTGCTGCACTGTTAAAGGGTCAGAACTGAGGGCGTGCAGCACGGTCTGAGGGTCAGTACTGAGGAAGCCGTGCTGTTGCATGGTTAGTGCTGAGGGAGGGCTGCACTGTCTAAGGGTCCGTACTGTTGGAGCACTGCACTGTTAGACGGTCAGTACTGAGGGAGCGCCAGGCTGTCGGAGGGTCAGTGCTAAGGGAGCATTGAGCTGTCAGGGCGTCAGTACTGAAGGAGCACCGCACTGTCAGAGGGTTAGTGATGAGGGAGTGCTGCACTCTTGGAATGTCAGTGGTGAGGGAGCCCTGCTGTCAGAAGGTCAGTGCAGAGGGAGTACTGCACTGTCCGAGGTTCAGTGCTGAGAGTACGCCACACTCTTGGAGTGTCAGTGCTGAGGGAGGGCAGCTCTATCAGAGGGTCAGAACTGAGGGGGCAGTGCGCTGTTGGAGGGTCAGTATTGAGGGAGTGCTACACTGTTGGAGGGTCAGTACTGACGAAGAGCTGCACTGTCGGGGAGTCAGTACTGAAGCAGCACTGCGCTGTTGGAGGGTCAGTAATGAGGGAGTGCTGCACTGTTGGAGGGTCAGACTAAGGGAATAAGAAGATAAGAACATAAGAAATAGAAGCCTGCCCTGCCATTTAATAAGATCGTGGCTGATCTGCCCCAAGCCTCAACTCCTCTTTCGTGCCAGCTCCTCATAAGCCTTAACTCCCTGATATTTCAAAAATCTATCTACCTCCTCTTTAAATACTTCCAGTGATCTAGCCTCCACAACTCTCTGGGGTAGAGAATTCCAGACATTCACTACTCTCTGAGAGAAGAAATTCCTTTGCATCTCAGTTTTAAATGAGTGTCCCCTTATTCTGTGACTATGTCCCGTGGTTCGAGATTCCCCCACTAGTGGAAACATCTTCTCGACATCTACCCTGTCAAGCCCCCTCAGGAGCTTGTACATTTCAATAAGATCACCCCTCATTCTTCTAAATTCTAATGAAAAGACTTAACCTGTTTAGCTGTTCTTGATAAGTCAACCCCCTCATCCCAGGAATCAGCCTAGTGAATCTCTTTTGAACTGCCTCCAATGCCTGCATATCCTTTCTTAAATATGGGGACCAAAACTGTACACAGTACTCCAGGTGCGGCCTCACCAACACCCTGTACAGTTGTAACAAGACTTCCCTATTTTTAAACTCCAACCTCCTAGCAATACAGACCAAAATTCCATTTGCTTTCTTAATTACTTGCTGCGCCTGCATGCTAACCTTTTGTGTTTCATGTATAAGAACATCCAGATCCCTCTGTGCTGCACTTTTTTGGAGTCTCTCTCCATTTAAATAATAGTCTGCCTTTTGATTTTTCCTACTAAAGTGCATGGCCTCACACTTCCCTGCATTAACCTCCATCTGCCAAGTTTTTGCCCACTCACTCAACCTTGCAGATTCCTTATGTTCTCATCACAACATGCCCTCCCACCTATTTTTGTACTGTCAGCAAATTTGGATACATTACAGTCTGCCCCCTCCTCCAAGTCATTAATACAGATAGTAAATAATTGAGGCCCTAGGACTGATCCTTGTGGCACTACACTAGTTACGTCTTTCCAACCTGAAAAAGACCCATTAATCCCGATTCTCTGCCTTCAGCATCAATACACCACCCTTAATGTAATAAAATGCTCCACAGCAACCAATGAATTACTTTTCTAGGCATAGTCTCTGGCATAAGGTGGACAAACACTCCAGCCAATTTCTGCATAGCAAGATCCCACAAATACCTATAAAGTGCTGACTGGAAAGGTGTCCCCTGCTCCTCTTTGAATTATTGTCTTTTACATACATCTCAGCAGGCATTCGGGGTCTCGGTTTAATGTCCCATCTGATAGAAGGCACATCCGACAATACAGCACTCCCTCAATATTGACCCACTTAGAGCGTGGCACTCCCCCAGAACTGACCCTTTGACAGCATGGTGCTCCCTCAATACTGACCCTCTGACAGCTCAGCGCTCCCTAAGCACTGACTGTCTGACTTTGCGGCACTCCCTCAGTATGGCCCCTTCAACAGTGCAGCAATCCCTTAGCACTGACCCTCCAACAGCACGCCTCCCTCAGCACAGAACCTCCGGCAATGCGGCACTCCCTCATTACTGAACATGTGACAGTGGTGCGGCACTCCCTCAGTACTGATTCTCCAACAGGGCAGCTCTCCCTCAGCACTGACCCTCCAACAGTGCAGCTCTCCCTCAATACTGACCCTCCGACAGCACAGTGCTCCCTCAATACTGATCCTGTGACAGAGTGGCACCCCATCAGCACTGACACTCAGTGCAGCGCACCCTCAGCACTGAGCCTCCAAAAGTGCAGGACTAAAGGCAGACAAGTTGCCTGGACCTGTTGGCCTGCCTCCAAGGGTTTTAAAGGAAGTGGCTGCAGAGATAGTGGAGGCATTGGTCGAAATATTCCAGAACTCAATGGATTCCGGGAGGGTCCCAGTGGATTTGAAAACCTCTAATGTGACGCCCCTGTTAACCAATCTTCAATCCATGCTAATACATTACCCACAATACCTTGAGCTCTTATCGTGTGCAAAAACCTTTTATTTGGCACTTTATCGAATGCCTTCTGGAAAACCAAATACACTATATCTACCGGTTCCCCTTTATCAACTCTGCTTGCTGTATCCTCAAAGAACTCTAGCAAATTTGTCAAACACGATTTCCCTTTCACAAAACCATGTTGACTCTGTTTGACTGTATTAAGCTTTTCTAAATGTCCAGTCATTTCTTCCTTAATAATGGACTCTAGCATTTTCCCAACGACAGACATTAGGCTGACTGGCCTATAGTTTCCTGCTTTTTGTCTCCCTCCCTTCTTGAACAGGGGTGTCACATTAGCAGTTTTCCAATCCGCTGGGACCCTCCCGGAATCCAGTGAGTTCTGGAATATTTCGGCCAATGCCTCCACTATCTCTGCAGCCACTTCCTTTAAAACCCTTGGATGCATCCCATCAGGTCCTGGCGACTTGTCTGCCTTTAGTCCTGCACTTAGTGCTGCACTTTCACAGAGTCAGTGCTGTTGGAGGGTCAGTGCAGAGGGATAACTGCGCTGTCTCAGGGTCAGTGCTGAGGGCGCACCGCACTGAGTGTCAGTGCTGGGGGGGGTACCACTCTGTCACAGGATCAGTACTGAGGCGTCACTGTGCTGTCGGAGGGTTATTGAGGGAGTACTGCATTGTTGGAGGGTCAGTGCTGAGGAAGGGCTGCACTGTCGGATACTCAGTAATGAGGAAGTGCTGCATTGTCGAAGGGTTAGTACTGAGGGGGTGCCACACCACTGTCAGATGGTCAGTAATGAGGGAGTGCTGCATAGTTGGAGGCTCTGTGCTGAGGGAGGTGTGCTGTTGGAGGGTCAGTGCTTAGGGAGCACTGAGCTGTCAGAGGGTCAGTACTGAGGGAGTGCCACGCTCTCAGGGGGTCAATATTGAGGGAGTGCTGCATTGTCGGAGGTGCCATTAAACCGAGACCCCGAATGCCTGTTGAGATGTATGTAAAAGACAATAATTCAAAGAGGAGCAGGGGACATCTTTCCAGTCAGCACTTTATAGGTATTTGTGGGATCTTGCTATGCAGAAATTGGCTGGAGTGTTTGTCCACCTTATGCCAGAGACTATGCCTAGAAAAGTAATTCATTGGTTGCTGTGGAGCATTTTATTACATTAAGGGTGGTGTATTGACGCTGTGAAGAGCTTTGAGATGTTCTGCGGAGGGAATGGCAAGTTTTTATTTAAGCTTTAACTCCAATAAATCTCCCAGCCAGAAAGCCAAGCAAGGCTCGGAGATTTCCCAATTGCTACAAGCAGTTTGTCCTTCATTCACTGTAATTGTGGGCTGTGCAGACCTTTGAGAAGTCTCCTGTTGACGTATCTGCCTCTCGACTAAATTGAATTCACGAGAAGCTCTGCACAACAGCCCCCCTGGGAGCTGAACACTATGTGTTTCAGTTAAAAATCCATGGTAAGTTACTGGGACATGGTCTCTGGGAAGTCAGCTTCAATTTGTTTTATTGAGGGTTCCCCGTGGCTGTTGGCGTGAGGTTGCATCGATATATTTCCATTGAGAGACCTCTAGAGGATGAGACTCGGCTTGAATTAAATGTCCTTGCGCAGGTCCATGCAATCTGCGGATCTCTTGTTTTTAAAACCTGCCCTAGACGTCCTTTGTGAGTTCTGAGTTTCAGACTCCTAAGGATGGTTCCTGTGGTGTGGGGGGTTTCCCAGCTGGTGCCTGTCCCTCTGGGCTACTTTGCTTTTATCCACACCATCCTTCCTGTTACTTTCCCAACAGGAGTCACTGGACAGTGATCAGCAGCAGGACCCCTGGCTGATTTCTCCTCTCTCTCTAACCCAGGGGTCACTGGACAGCGATCGGGGCAGGAACCCTGGCTGATTTCCCCCCTCTCTCTAACCCAGAGATCACTGGACAGTGATTGGGGCAGGAACCCTGGCTGATTTCCCCTCTCTCTAACCCAGGGATCACTGGACAGCGATCGGGGCAGGAATCCTGGCTGATTTCCCCTCTCTCTAACCCAGAGATCACTGGACAGCGATTGGGGCAGGAACGCTGGCTGATTTCCCCTCTCTCTAACCAAGAGATCACTGGACAGCAATCGGGGCAGGAACCCTGGCTGATTTCCCCTCTCTCTAACCCAGAGATCACTGGACAGTGATCAGGAGTGGGAACACTGGCTGATTTCCCCTCTCTCTCTTACCCAGGGGTCATCAGGAGCAGGAACTGTCATATGATGTTGTATGTGCCTGCACATCATTGTAATGTAAAGGTGCTCAGCACAGTAAGGGCTAATGTGGGACTGGAGCATAGCCCTGCCCATAGTATGATGTATAGAGTCAAATGGCAATAGACTGAGAGAACAGTTTAGAAAGAACACTCTGGAAGCTGCCTGCATGGAGGTAACAGCACCATGCATGACAGTAACCTGGGATTTGTAAATAGTTAAAGATTAACAATAAATGGGTTATGTTTAAATATACAAGTCTCAAGAACTCATCACTGAGACAACACCCCGCACTGTAATACAACATGGTTGGCAGTGGTGGTTGCTTCTACGAGATATCACGTCAGAGATAATACCATAATCCAACATAGTGATCTGCAGTGATATGAAAGGCAGCAGAATTTTAAACAATGAACCCAGAACAGTATCTCAAGGTATGAAACACTAAAATCAGCTGAAGCCGAACTAGAGAGATGTGCACCTAGGAAGAAAAGTTGAAGAAACAATTGCAGAAGATTCGCTACAGCCTTAGAAGTTGAGGAAATAACCAGAGTGGAAGTTTATTGCAAGAACCCTGAGTGACACAGAGTAAAAGGAAAAAAAAAACCTGGTCAGACCACAGAGACAGGTGAGCAAAAATACAAAAATTACAAGATCTTGAGTGATGCAGAGTTAAGGAACCTGATCATGAGACAGTGAACAAAGATTATAAAAAAATAAGCTGCACTTACATTATAGAATAGGTGGTGGTTCCTGGGCTCAGCAGATCGCAGCAGTGGTGGCCATGCTGCACTGAAGTTAAAAACAAAAGAAGTTAAATAAAAATCAGCTGGTGGAGTCAGATGTTTAAGAAGAAAAACTTCAGAGTAAAGAAGAAGCTTCTGAAAAATAAAGTAAGTTACCTGAAAGGAAAAAAAAAGCAAAGGGTAGGCAGTGCAGAGAAGAAAAGTGCTGTGTATATAAGTTAAAAAGAAACAGGCCCTGGTCCATGAGACTGCCAAAACTCCAAAGAAGAGGACTCGCAGGAAAATAAAGGAAAGAATTGCGGAGAAAAGCAATACTCCGACCTTGGAACTTTTATAAAGTTCTCTTTAAAAAAAGAAAGCAGCCACAATCAAAAGGGAGTCCACCAAAACCCAAAAAAGTGCAGGGAAACTCACAGCACAGAAAGCCGGCAGCTGCAGGCAGCCCGAGTGAAAAAACGGCTACCTCACTGACAGTCTTAAAGTGGTAAAGACATTTAAGACTGTAACTGCAAGAAAAAACAAACAGCCATGGAAAGCAAATTAGGAGAAACCCTAGAGAGAGAGCAACTCCCAATAAAGCACCGAGGGCAACAAGGGACCCCAGAGGGAGGTCAAATCCCAATAAAGCGCCAAGGGCATCAAAGACCCTAGAGAGGGGCAACAAAAGACCCCAGAGGGAGGGTCACAGAAGACTCCAGAGAGAGGGAGTCAGAAGAACCCAGAGTGAGGGACACAGGTGGTAGTGCGGAGGGAGCAGATGGCTATGAATGAAGGGAAGCTATCTGAGGTAACTCAAAAGAAGCAAAATGTGCAAAAAGTAAATAAGGCTGTTCTGCAAGAAAATGTTCGCACCAGAGCTGAACTGGAAGATTTGAAGTGCAAAATTCAAGCTGAGTATATACCTTTGGAAATGCAGAAGAACCTGAAGTCTTCAATGAACGAGGCTATTCGAGGTCTGAACAAACAAATTTCAGGGAGGACACAAAGGTATCAGGAGGACATAATGACCCTCAATGCCACAGTTGGCAAAGCAAAGCAGGGGTTAGAAAAACTCAACCAGATGTACAGCCAGGCAAAACAGCAGGCAGAAAAGACACGCAAAGAATTTGCAACCCTGAAAGACTCCTTGAAGAATCAATATGTAGCTACGGAAAGACATGAGGGGCTACAGAGGATGTTGAATGTTACTTCAGAGAAAGCTGCATTGGAATTATCAGTAGCAACAAAATGATGCACTGAAACCCAGAGTGAGTTGGCAAGAGGTCAATAAGAAAATAGACAGTTGAAAGAACAATTGATTGCTCTTCAAGGTCAAATGCAAAAGGAATGCGTAACCATTCAGCAACCATTCATGAAGAAATGAAGACTGTCTTAAACAGCAGAATGGAAGCCCAGCAGAAGAAACTCGAGGCAACTCTACTGAATTACAGAAAAGCTCATGATGAATCAACCGAGCTTCACAAAGAAAAGGAAAACACGTTGAAAGACCTTCACCTGTTACAAGAATCCCTCAGGGCAAGGTTTATTCTTCTGGAAAGTTATGAAGTGAAGTAAAATGAATGTAACGTCACTCTAAACAAACTGAGGAACTAGTTGGCAGAGAAGACTCAGCAATGTTCTATCTTCCAGGAAGAAGCCAAAAGCTACAAGAAACAAACCGAAGAGCTGAAGAAGCAGTTGAATGGAAAAGAGGAGGCATTGAAAGGAAGGCACTGTCCAAACTGCGAGCGAATAATGAAGCCATGAATTGCACAATTACAGAACTGAAACCAGTTAAAACTTGGCTGGAAACAGACCTGGCCAACAGTGAATCCAAAATGAAGGACAAGGAGAACGTTCTGTTGCAGACAGAGAAAGACAGAAATCAGATCGGAAAACGTAACTCTGACACTGAAGTGCAAGGCACCAGAAGAAGAAAAAGCTGAGCTGACTGAAAAGATTCATCAGTTTGCAAAACAGTGTGAAAATAAAACAGCAAACTAATGTTTGGCTGAGGTTGTGAAACAGGTGGATATGAAGGTTCCGTTTGCGAAACATACATGTCCAGTAAGAACATGGCAGACACCACAGAAAAAGAAAATTCGAGTCCACTCTAGGAATGAAAAGAGTGCGCATTCCCTGCGGAAGGAATGGGACAAACCCACAGTGTCGGAAAAAAGCAGACGAGCTGTTAGTAAAGAGCAATGCAACTCAGAGGGGTGCAAAAAGTGAATCAAAAGGAGATAGTCAAGTACCAGAAACACATGGTACCACTACCCATTCCTCCAAACGTGGCAGACCAAAATGTGGAAGAACTGTCAAGCCTCAAGACCATCTGAATATGTAAAGTCAGAGACTTGAGGTGGGGGGAGAAGGGATAGCAAGTAAAATTTGTATTATAATAGTGCATTGGAAGGGAGAAACGTTTTCTTTGGCGAAGGGGGATGTTGTATTGTGCCTGCAAGCCATTGTAACGTAAAGGTGCTCGGCAGAGCAAGGGTTTAACGTGCAACTGGAGAATAGCCCCACCCATGGTATGATGTATAGAGTCACATGGTAATAGACTGAGAGAACAGTCTAGAAAAAGCACTCTGGAAGCAGCCTGCATGGAGGTAACAGCACCATGCATGACAGTAACCTGGGATCTGTAAATAGTTAAAGATTAACAATAAATGGTTCATATTTAAATATACAAGTCTCAAGATCTCATCATTGAGGCATCTAAAGAACCCATATTAAAACAGGAGCCTTGGCTGATTTTCCCTTTCTCTAACCCAGGGGTCACTGGACAGTGATCAGGAGCAGGAACCCTGGCTGATTTCCCCTCTCTCTCTAACCCAGGGGTCACTGGACAGTGATCAGGAGCAGGAACCCTGGCTGATTTCCCCTCTCTCTCTAACCCAGGGGTTACTGGACAGTGATCATGAGCAGGAACCTGGCTGGTTTCCCCTTTCTCTAACTCAAGGGTTACTGGACAGTGATCAGGAGCAGGAACCCTGGCTGGTTTCCCCTCCCTCTCTCTAACCCAGGGGTTACTAGACTGTGATCAGAAGCAGGAACCCTGGCTGGTTCCCTCTCTCTCTAACCCAGAAACATTGAGACTAATTGTAACTCCCCTCCACTCAACAATAATACCTTGCATTTATATAGCACCTTGAACATAGGAAAACATGTTCAGAGAAAATATGACATCGAGCCACATCAGGCGACTTTAGGACAGATGACCCAAAGCTTGGTCAAAGAGGTTCTAAGGAGCACTTAAAGGAGGAGAGAGATCAGAGGGATACAGAGAGTTGGAGGGGCTCAAGGAAGGAACTCCAGAGCTGAGGGCTGTGGCAGTTGGAGGCTGAATGGTGGAGCGATGGAAACTGGGGATACACAAGAGTCCAGATTCAGAGGAGGTACAGATAACTCAGAGGGCCATTGGGATGCAGAGGTTTACAGAGATAGGGAGGGAAGGGCGGGAGTGAGGCAATGAAGGGATTTCAACACGCAATGAACATTTTAAAACTGAGGCATTGCAGGACTGTGAGCTAATGTAGGTCACAGCAAAGGTGGGTGATGACTGAATAGGACCTGGTGCAAGTTAGGATTTGAGGCAGCAGAATTTTGGATGAGCTCAAGTTTATGGAAGGTGGTGGAGGTAGAGGGGGCGGGGATTGGCGGGCGGGCAGGTGAGCTTTGGAAAAGTCAAGGCGACTGAAATAAGCCTCTATCTTTCCCCTTCCCTGTCCCCATCTGCTACTCCGTGACTCAGCCACTCCCCGCCTTTAAGCAGTTCGGCGGCAGAATTTTACGCCAGCAGGATTTTACGTTCCCGCTGAAGTCAGTGGGGTTGATAATGGCTCTCCGCATTTTACAGCCCCGTCCCCGCCGAAACGGGGCCGTAAAATTTAATTTGTAATTAATTTTTTAACTCTGTATCTAACCCTGTACTGTCCCCATCAAACACTCCCCAGGACAGGTACAGCACGGGGTTAGATACAGAGTAAAGCTCCCTCTACACTGTCCCCATCAAACACTCCCAGGACAGGTACAGCACGGGGTTAGATACAGAGTAAAGCTCCCTCTACACCGTCCCCATCAAACACTCCCAGGACAGGTACAGCACGGGGTTAGATACAGAGTAAAGCTCCCTCTACACTGTCCCCATCAAACACTCCCCAGGACAGGTACAGCACGGGGTTAGATACAGAGTAAAGCTCCCTCTACACTGTCCCCATCAAACACTCCCCAGGACAGGTACAGCACGGGGTTAGATACAGAGTAAAGCTCCCTCTACACTGTCTCCATCAAACACTCCCAGGACAGGTACAGCACGGGGTTAGATACAGAGTAAAGCTCCCTCTACACTGTCCCCATCAAACACTCCCAGGACAGGTACAGCACGGGGCTAGATACAGAGTAAAGCTCCCTCTACACTGTCTCCATCAAACACTCCCAGGACAGGTACAGCACGGGGTTAGATACAGAGTAAAGCTCCCTCTACACCGTCCCCATCAAACACTCCCAGGACAGGTACAGCACGGGGTTAGATACAGAGTAAAGCTCCCTCTACACTGTCCCCATCAAACACTCCCAGGACAGGTACAGCACGGGGTTAGATACAGAGTAAATCTCCCTCTACACTGTCTCCATCAAACACTCCCAGGACAGGTACAGCATGGGGTTAGATACAGAGTAAATCTCCCTCTACACTGTCTCCATCAAACATAATTTAAAATTCTGCCCCAGGTGTCAGGAGAACCGTGAGGTTTTGAAAGATATTACTGGACACCTGCGGGATGAGGCAGATGTCAGATAAACTGCAAAGCGCTTTCATTTCGTGTTTACTGCCTCTTCATTACTGCCAGCTGCCGGACCTCCCATTGCCGCCAATCCAATTAGACGCAAAACAGGGTCTGGTGAACAAATTAATATTCCTGGAACTAATAATGTAGGATGGACGGCGACTCGTCCACCCACTGGTTCATTTCTGTTAGCTATTCCTCTTGTGGCTTCCTGTTCTCCGACATCCAAGCCGCCTGCCTCCTGGACAGTCACTCACCCACTTTGTGCTCCATGTTTCTCTGTGCTCCTGCCGCTTCTGCCCAGCTCTCTAGCCCACTCCCCCGTTTCCTGTCACACCTCCCTTGCCTGAGATAGACTCACATTTGTATCGCGCCTTTCACAATTTCAGGACATCCTAAAAGACGTTAGAGTCAATGAAGTGCATTTGAAGTGCAGTCAGGGTTGTAATCTAGTTAACGCCACAGCTCATTTGCACACAGCCGGCTCCCACAGTAAACAATGTGATCAAGGCTATATATTCCGTTTGTACATCATATAAACTTTTGGTTGAGGGGTAATTATTTGCCAGGGCACCAGGGGTAACAACACAAAGCGCTGATCTCACAAAAATGGGAAATAGTTAAAAAATCGCAACACAGGGAGTATTTCAGGAGACCGAGTAGAGGGAGATTTACTCTGTATCTAACCCCGTGCTGTACCTGTGCAGGGAGTATTTGATAGGGACAGTGTAGAGGGAGCTTTACTCTGTATCTAACCCCGTGCTGTACCTGCCCTGTGAGTGTTTGATGGGGACAGTGTAGAGGGAGCTTTATTCTGTATCTAACCCTGTGCTGTACCTGTCCTGTGAGTGTTTGATGGAGAAAGTGTAGAGGGTGCATTACTCTGTATCTAACCCCGTGCTGTACCTGTCCTGGGAGTGTTTGATGGGGACAGTGTAGAGGGAGCTTTACTTTGAATCTAATCCTGTGCTATACCTGTCCTGGGAGTGTTTGATGGAGAAAGTGTAGAGGGTGCATTACTCTGTATCTAACCCCGTGCTGTACCTGTCCTGGGAGTGTTTGATGGGTCAGTGTAGAGGGAGCTTTACTTTGTATCTAACCCCATGCTGTACCTGTCCTGGGAGTGTTTGATGGGGACAGTGTAGAGGGAGCTTTACTCTGTATCTAACCCCGTGCTGTACCTGCCCTGTGAGTGTTTGATGGGTCAGTGTAGAGGGAGCTTTACTTTGTATCTAACCCCATGCTGTACCTGTCCTGGGAGTGTTTGATGGGGACAGTGTAGAGGGAGCTTTACTCTGTATCTAACCCTGTGCTGTACCTGTCCTGGGAGTGTTTGATGGGGAAAGTGTAGAGGAAGCTTTACTCTGTATCTAACCCCGTGCTGTACCTGTCCTGGGAGTGTTTGATGGGGACAGTGTAGAGGGAGCTTTTCTCTGTACCTAACCCCGTGCTGTACCTGCCCTGTGAGTGTTTGATGGGGACAGTGTAGAGGGAGCTTTACTTTGTATCTAATCCTGTGCTGTACCTGTCCTGGGAGTGTTTGATGGGGAAAGTGTAGAGGGTGCATTACTCTGTATCTAACCCCATGCTGTACCTGTCCTGGGAGTGTTTGATGGGGACAGTGTAGAGGGAGCTTTACTCTGTATCTAACCCTGTGCTGTACCTGTCCTGGGAGTGTTTGATGGGGAAAGTGTAGAGGGAGATTTACTCTGGATCTAACCCTGTGCTGTACCTGCCCTGGGCGTTTTTGACGGGGACCGTGTAGAGAGAGTTTTATTCTGCATCTACTCCCATGATGTACCTGTCCTGGGAGTGTTTCATGGGGACAGTGAAGAGGGAGCTTTACTCTGCATCTGACCCCGTGCTGTACCTACCCTGGGAGTGTTTGAGGGGGACAGTGGAGAACGATCTTTACTCTGTATCTAACCCTGTGCTGTACCTGTCCTGTGAGCATTTGCTGGGGACAGTGTTGAGAGAGCTTTTTTCTGTATCTAACACATGAAATGAGAAGAGTTCCATTTCCCAGTGATAACATCCCTCACTGTGATGAGCATGATAATGCTCCAGAGACTCTCATTTTATTGTTTAAATTTTGTTTTTAGAGGGAAAGAAGATAAAGGCACTCGAGAACAGGGTGATTTTTTCCCTCCTCAGTCTTGACCTGGTTTCAGGGTCATATTTCCTAGAAAGGTTGGCAACAGGCTGTGCTGTATGACTGTTCATTACCTTTTATTAAAAATATGCCTCACCATGTGTCTGAAGCTCTGCTCCGAGACAGCTGGAAATGGGAAACACTCTGGGAAATAAATAGTGATAATAGTGACGTAAAATATTCTTTTTAAATCCCTTCATTCCCCCTTCTTGTCTGAAGACACAGACACTCCAGTGACACGGCCTTTTTTTTTTGTGATCGGAGACTGTCTGTGCTGACGGGAAATTTGACCATGGGGTGCATACACCGTCCTCGTATGGCGTCTGTACACAGCGACACGTAATCATCTTGCAGCAGTGCTCATGTGCTGGCCCCCCAGCTAATTGACCCGTGTGCTCCTACTCAGGCCAAACACCCCAGGTTTGGAGGCACTGAGGCAAATGGTCAGAATCATCTTGCCTCCCCACCTTCTGCTTAACTCAGCTGTCTGGTGTGTGTGACACAGTACCGCATGGAGCAAATATTTTTAAACATTTAAATCGGGATGCCCTGTATCTGCTGGGGTTTGGAAGAGTTAAGAGGCAACTTGATCGAAACATATAAGATTCTGAGGGGATTTGATAGGGTGGATGTGGAAAGGGTGTTTCCTCTTGTGGGAGAATCTAGAACTGGGAG
Organism: Cetorhinus maximus; assembly: GCF_964194155.1. NCBI lineage: Eukaryota > Metazoa > Chordata > Chondrichthyes > Lamniformes > Cetorhinidae > Cetorhinus > Cetorhinus maximus. The sequence continues at coordinate 4,827 of NW_027598415.1, read as the reverse complement.
TCACTGTTTTCAAATAAGGGGTCCCCCCCATCTAAGACAGATGAGGAAATATTTTTTCCCTCAGGGGGTTGTGAGAGTTTGGAACTCTCTTCCTCAAAAGGCGGTGGAAGCAGAGCCTTTGAATGTTTTTAAGGCAAAGCGAGAAAGATTCTTGATAAACAAGGGGGGGTGAAAGGTTATCGGGGGTTAGGTGGGAATGTGGAGCTGAGGTTACAATCAGATCAGCCACGATCTTATTGAATGGCGGAGCAGGCTCGAGGGGCCGAGTGGCCTACTCCTGCTCCTAGTTCGTATGTATATGCCCCAAAGCACTTCACAGCCAATGAAGTACTTTTTGAAGTTCAGGCATTTTAATGCAGGGGGGGAAAAACCCTCTGACATTGATGGCGAGTCCCAAATCGTAAAGTCGGTGATTCTCACCCAGGAGTGGCTTGTCTTCCGTTGAGCAGTGATCTGATCAAGCTGTTTGCTATGTTAAGAGGATTGGACATGGCGAATAGAGAGAAAATGATTTGCTCTGGTGGGGGCAGTCATGAACAAGGGAACACAACCGCTAAATTTAGTGCTAGGCCATTCAGGGGTGAAGTGAAGAAGCACATTTTAACACAGAGGCTCGTGGAAATCTGGAACTCTCTCCCCAACAGGCTGTGGAGGCTGGGTTTCAATTGGAGCTTGCAAGATTGAGATTCTTGTTCAGTAAGGGTATTAAGGGATATGGAGCAAAGGCCAGTTCAGGGGAGTTAAGGTCCATGATCTGACTGAGTGGCTAGGGCAGGTTCCAAAGGCTGAATGGTCTCCTTATGCTCCTATGTAACAGCAAAACTTGAATTCGATCTCGTTGACAATTTTCACTCACTCTGAAATCCAGGATCCCAGATGCCATCTAGGGCTAAAACTCCAATGGGGCGTTCGCTGACCTTCCCACCAGAAACCTGGAGTATCTAGGGTTGCCAACCTGCCAGGATTGGCGTGGGATCTCCAGGAATTGAAGATCAATCTCCAGGGCTTCTGTGTGCAACCCTGAAGGAAAATCATCGGGATGTTAAAAAAGATTGCATTTTTTTTTTGGGCCATTTTCTTTGAACAGTTCTCTTTACCAGATAGAAAAATGCTGAAAATGGGGAATACAGGGCTGTTTGGCTGACAGTCAAGCATCATCCAATTGGCTAATGAATCTTTTTTGCTTTCCAAGTGACGTAGGAAGGCAGTGTGTCACAACAGCGCATGTGTCGGCCGACTAATGGCAAGAGCGTGGGGGCAAGTCGTGTGATGAAATCTCCAGGAATACATTTAATCACAGTTGGCGACCCTGGTCGTACCCTAGTACAGTTCCAGTTTTCCCCCTGCCCAACGACAATGCTCCATGTAATGTGGGCATGTAAAGGGGCTGCTGAGGGGAAGTAGAACTGGATGAGGCAGGGGCTAACAGAATTAACAAGCAGGACAAGAAATGGCCAGCTGAGTCATCAAGCCTGACCTGGCTCTACAAACCCCCGTTCCCCACACAGACACTCACACACAAAAAAAGAGTCAAAAAACAACAGTGGTACCTTTAAAAAAATACCCCAAGATGCTTCATAGAATGAGGCCAAGTTTGGCACCAAGTCACATAAGGAGACAGTGGGATGGCAGGGCAAAAGTTTGGTCAAAGAGATAGATGTTCAGGAGCATCTTAAAGGAGGAGAGAGAGAGAGAGAGAGAGAGAGGGGCGGAGAAGTTTAGGAAGGGAATTCCCGAGCTGTGGGCCCATGAAGGCATGGCCGCCATATTGGCTGTGAAACTTTACCTCAGGACCAGTCACTGTGTTCAGGAAAGGGAGAGAGAAGTTTGAGAAATGAATAAAGCAATTGACGTCATTGCCAAGCAGGGGAGCTAAATCCTTAGTTTAATATTTCATGTATTAAAAAATGAATTTTATGCAGAGTAAGAGATCATCTATAATTCTCACAGAACTAAGGGTCTTTGTGTAAGGGACATCTGGAGCCTAACCTAGAAATCCTGGAAGGAATTCCATGTATACTGACCAGATCCGATTGTGGGTTCAGTTTATGCTGAGGGTTTACTTTACTTTTGGCAGTTTTACTCCCTCATTCTTCGAAAAACACTGTCACTGGGGTGCGGATCACTCACACACACTGACTCTCACTGGAGTACAGTTTCCACAGACACTGACTCTCACTGGAGTACAGTTTCCACAGACACTGTCTCTCACTGGGGTACGAGTCCCACGCACACTGACTCTCACTGGGGTACGGGTCCGACACACGCTGACTCTCACTGGGGTATGGGTCACACACACACTGATTCTCACTGGGGTGCGGATCACTCACACACACTGACTCTCACTGGAGTACAGTTTCCACAGACACTGACTCTCACTGGGGTACAAGTCCCACACGCACTGACTCTCACTGGGGTACGGGTCCAACACACACTGACTCTCACTGGGGTACGGGTCCCACACACACTGATTCTCACTGGGGTACGGGTCCCACACACACTGACACTCACTGGGGTATGGGTCCCACACACGCTGACTCTCACTGGGGTACGGGTCCCACACACACTGACTCTCACTGGGGTACGGGTCCCACACACACTTACTCTCACTGGGGTACGGGTCCCACACAGACTGACTCTCACTGGGGTACGGGTCCCACACACACTGACTCCAACTGGGGTACAGGTTCCACAGACACTGACTCTCACTGGGGTATGGGTTCACACACACTGACTCTCACTGGAGTACAGTTTCCACAGACACTGACTCTCACTGGGGTACGGGTCCCACACACACTGACTCTCACTGGAGTACAGTTTCCACAGACACTGACTCTCACTGGGGTACGAGTCCCACACGCACTGACTCTCACTGGGGTACGGGTCCGACACACACTGACTCTCACTGGGGTACAGGTCCCACACACACTGACTCTCACTGGGGTACGGGTCCAACACACACTGACTCTCACTGGGGTACGGGTCCCACACGCACTGACTCTCACTGGGGTACGGGTCCGACACACACTGACTCTCACTGGGGTACAGGTCCCACACACACTGACTCTCACTGGGGTACGGGTCCAACACACACTGACTCTCACTGGGGTACGGGTCCCACACACACTGACTCTCACTGGGGTACGGGTCCCACACACACTTACTCTCACTGGGGTACGGGTCCCACACAGACTGACTCTCACTGGGGTACGGGTCCCACACATACTGGCTCCAACTGGGGTACAGGTTCCACAGACACTGACTCTCACTGGGGTACAGGTTCCACAGACACTGACTCCAACTGGGGTATGGGTCCCACACACACTGACTCTCACTGGGGCACAGGTCCTACACACATTGACTCTCACTGGGGTATGGGTTCCACACACACTGACTCTCACTAGGGTGCAGGTTCCACAGACACTGACTCCAACTGGGGTATGGGTCCAACACACACTGACTCTCACTGGGGCACAGGTCCTACACACACTGATTCTCTCTGGGGTATGGGTTCCACACACACTGACTCTCATTGGGTTATGGGTTCCACACACATTGACTCTCACTGGGATATGGGCCCCACACACGTTGACTCTCACTGGGGTACTGGGTTCTAGACACACTGACTCTCACTGCGGTACGGGTCCCACACACACTGACTCTTTCTGGGGTACGAGTTCCACATGCACTGACTCTCACTGGGGTACGGGTCCCACACACACTGACTCTCACTGGGGTTACGGGTCCCACACACACTGACTCTCACTGGGGTACGGGTTCCACACACACTGACTCTCACTGGGTTACGGGTCCCACACACACTGACTCTCACTGGGGTACGGGTTCCACACACACTGACTCTCACTGGGGTACGGTTCCATACACACTGACTCTCACTGGGGTACGGTTCCATACACAACTGACTCTCACTGGGGTACGGGTCCCACACACACTGACTCTCACTGGGGTACGGGTCCCACACACACTGACTCTCACTGGGGTACAGGTTCCACACACATTGACTCTCAATGAGGTACAGGTTCCACAGACGGTGACTCTCACTGGTTTATGGGTCACACATATGGACCCTCACTGGGGTACAGGTTCCACAGACACTGACTGCAACTGGGGTACAGGTTCCACAGACACTGACTCTCACTGGGGTACAGGTTCCACAGACACTGACTCCAACTGGGGTATGGGTCCCCACACACACTGACTCTCACTGGGGCACAGGTCCTACACACATTGACTCTCACTGGGGTATGAGTTCCACACACACTGACTCTCACTGGGGTACAGGTTCCACAGACACTGACTCCAACTGGGGTATGGGTCCAACACACACTGACTCTCACTGGGGCACAGGTCCTACACACACTGATTCTCTCTGGGGTATGGGTTCCACACACTCTGACTCTCATTGGGTTATGGGTTCCACACACATTGACTCTCACTGGGATATGGGCCCCACACACGTTGACTGTCACTGGGGTACTGGGTTCTAGACACACTGACTCTCACTGGGGTACGGGTCCCACACACACTGACTCTTTCTGGGGTACGAGTTCCACATGCACTGACTCTCACTGGGGTTACGGGTCCCCACACACACTGACTCTCACTGAGGTACGGGTTCCACACTCACTGACTCTCACTGGGGTATGGGATAGGGACCAGGTTGATTTTACCCCTCCCCACCTCAGAGATACCAAGTCCAAATCTGGCAACCCTTCTGCTCACCTTTCTGTGGGGCTCAGTAGCACAACTGAAATGGCTTTTAACCAGAATGCGTTCAATCTGTTCCACTACATGATAAAGCTACAC
>NW_027598414.1:40000-45351 GCF_964194155.1 Cetorhinus maximus | reverse complement strand
CCAGGGAGAACAGGCCCGTGAAGGACAGGCCCAGGGAGAACAGGCCCGTGAAGGACAGGCCCAGGGAGAACAGGCCCGTGAAGTACAGGCCCAGGGAGAACAGGCCCGTGAAGTACAGGCACAGGGAGAACAGGCCCGTGAAGTACAGGCCCAGGGAGAACAGGCCCGTGAAGTACAGGCCCAGGGAGAACAGGCCCGTGAAGTACAGGCCCAGGGAGGGCAGGCCCGGGGAGGACAGGCCCAGGGAGGGCAGGCCCAGGGAGGACAGGCCCAGAGAGAACTGGCCCGTGAAGGACAGGCCCAGGGAGGACAGGCCCAGGGAGAACAGGCCCGTGAAGCACAGGCCCAGGGAGGACATGCTCGGGGAGGCCGGGCTGGGGAGGCTGGACCCAGGGAGGCCTGTCTGGGGAGGCCGGGGTGGTGAGTCCAGGGTGGGGAGGCCGGCGGGGGGGAGGTTAGGCCCAGGGAGGTTAGGCTCGGGGAGGCCTATCCAGGTAGGATAGGCTCAGGGAGGTTAGGCTCGTGGAGGCCGGGCCCGGTGAGGCCTGTCTTTGGCCAGGAGTTTCACAGCGAGCGCTTTGGGCAGCTCAGAGGCTGGAATGAACAGCCATGGTGACCTCAGCCCCTCTCCCTCGTCCAGCCTGATCGCTGCCATGGGAACGCACACTTCACCAGGACAAAATCCATCTGTAATCCATGATAGGATTTAGTGTAGGAAGAGAGAGAGAGAGGGAGAGAGTGGGGGGGAGGGAGAGAGAGAGAGAGAGCGAGACAGACAGAGAGGGAGGGAGGGAGAGAGAGAGAGAGAGAGAGAGAGACAGAGAGAGGGAGAGACAGAGAGAGAGAGAGAGACAGAGAGAGGGAGAGACAGAGAGAGAGAGAGAGACAGAGAGACAGAGAGAGAGAGAATCTGAGAGAGAGAGAGACAGAGAGAGAGAATCTGAGAGAGTTGAGAGAGAGAGAGACAGAGAGAGGGAGAGAGAGACAGAGACAGAGAGAGGGAGAGAGAGAGACAGAGAGAGGGAGAGAGAGAGACAGAGACAGAGAGAGGGAGAGAGGGAGAGAGAGACAGAGAGTGAGAGAGAGAGACAGAGAGAGAGAGAGAGACAGAGAGAGAGGGAGAGACAGAGAGAGAGAGAGACTCAGAGAGATAGGGAGGGAGCGAGAGAGAGACTGCAAAAGAGGGAGACAGAGAGAGGGACAGAGAGAGGGAGAGACAGAGATGAAGAGAGAGAGAGAGAGAGACTCACAGAGAGAGGAACAGAGACTGAGAGAGAGACAGAGAGAGAGAGAGGGAGAGAGACAGAGAGAGGGAGACAGAGAGAGGGAGAGAGAGGAAGAGAGACAGAGAGAGACAGAGAGAGAGAGGGAGAGAGACAGAGAGACATATAGAGAGAAAGAGAGAGCGGAGACAGAGAATGAGAGACAGAGAGGGTGGAAGGGAGGGAGAGAGTGAGAGACAGAGATGGAGAGAGAGAGAGATAGAGACAGAGAAAGAGATACAGAGAGAAAGATAGAGAGGGAGACAGAGAGAGAGACTGAAAGACAGAGAGAGAGAGACAGAGAGAGAGATAGAGACAGAGAAAGAGGTACAGAGAGAAAGAGAGAGGGAGACAAAGAGAGAGATGAGAGACAGAGACAGAGAGGGACAGAGAGAGAGATACAGAGAGAAAGAGAGACAGAGACAGAGAGAGAGAGACAGAGAAAGAGCGAGAGAGAAAGAGAGAGACAGAGAGAGGGAGAGAGAGATGGAAAGAGAGAGAGCGAGAGATTGAGACAGAGAGAGGGACAGAGAGAGGGAAAGAGAGAGGGAAAGAGAGAGGGAAAGAGAGAGGGAGAGGGGGACAAAGACAGAGAGAGGCAGAGAGAGACAGAGACAGAGAGAGACAGAGACAGAGAGAGAGAGAGACAGAGAGAGAGAGAGAGACGGATAGAGAGAGAGAGGGATCCTAAGGCTTATCAGAATCTAGATTCTTTATGGAGCAAGCCTTTGTTTATAATCTGCAAACTGATAACCTCGACATTGGAGCGAGCGACTGCAATGAACATTCTTCCCCCTTAGATTCTCAGCCTCACTGCTTCAAAAGCATTTGCACAAATATTTGCTCGGGGCCCTTTACATAAAGCAAACAAATCCTCCCTTCAGCTGCTGCGTCGGTGGGGCAGGTAAAGCTCTGCTTCGGAGAGGATATAGCCGCATTTCCAGAGTCCCCATTAACCACCTCATCACCTCGCAGTGCGGGGAAGGGTGGGGTAGCGCGGGTAAGAAATCTCCCTCAGAACTGGGACCAAAAGGGGAGAGGATATCGAGTTGGTTAGCCCGCATCCTGCAGGATGCGCCCCCTAGTTAACTACAAACATACTGTTTTTTTTTAAAAAACCGGACAGGGAGAGATTCGGCCAACGCATTAAAAGGAGGAGAGTAGCTAAAGTGATGGTCGGTCCCTTGGAAGGTGAGGCTGGAGCGTTGGCCGAAGAGAAAATGGCCGTGTCTTCTTCGAACGGGCAGTTTTGCCTCTGCCTTGGAGGCAGAAGACGCCAGAGGCGTGCCAAGAGGAAGTGGAAGGCCAAGAGGCAATTGGCCAAGAGGGACCGAGAGCCTCCGCGAAGGCTAAAGGAGCTCCCGTAAAATTAAGCGGACCCCCAGCTACTTTGAAGAGTTTCCTCACCGATCGTCAGGGGGCTCCACCCCACGCTCCAGCTCACCTCCCGAATGGAGCCGTCGAACCAGAGCCTCTCCTCGGGCACGCGGGTCGAGGAATCTGTCAATGGGGGACTGGGGGGGAGTCCCGCGTCTACTGCCGACCGATAAGCCGACACCCCCCCACTGGCCGGTACTGGGCGCCGGGGCTCCCGGCAGTCCCGTCCGCGACGTCGGTCACCTGGCACTGAAATAGGAGGCGCATCCTGCAGGACGTGGGAAAACCGGCTCCGACAACCGGGCGCACGCCCACGAGCGGGCCTGAGGCCGCCGCCTTTGGCCCTGGAGAGTGCCTACGATTACCCCGGGGTGGTATCTCAAAAAAAAAAAAACCCCATTCCAGCAGCGGGTGAAGCCAGCCCGTCACGCGAATGGGTAAGGCGCCGCATGAATTTTGGCGCCGGTACGATGCTGGGTACGTAGGCCAAAGGCTGGCGGGTAGGATCAAGCAGCCTGGTCTCCTTTGTGCTGTCCGCAGCGGACGACGGTGTAGAGCGCACCCAACCCGCGTCCAACATTAGAGGTCAAAGCACTTAATGGACAATCCCGAGAGGGCTAAAGTGTGAACACCGGTGACCAGTTTTAGGTCAGGAATTGGGGTCGTGATTCTGGCTCACTCACACTCACTAGAAGCGACATGCACTCAGACGCTGGGCCCTGTCCTCCACAAACAAAAAAGGGACATGCCCAGGCCGACTGTCACTCTGGGGCGAACTGACGCTTTGGGGGAAACAACGCTCTCCCATGGCGCATTCTCCTTGACCGGTCAGCCTACACTTTGCCAACCGGTCAGCGCGCTCCTGTCCACATCAGATTGCTCTGCTCTCTGAAATCTAACGCTCTTGCACGTGTCCTGTTGAGTCGAAGGCGAGGAGCTTGGACAGTATGTCTCTTTTTCCCACAATGCTTGAGTTCTGGATACAGATAGGGTGAGGTGGGGTGGGGGGAACGGGGGGGTAGGTCAGCCAAAATGTGGCTGATGGAGTATCATGAGGGCGAACGTGAGGGTTTGGAAGCAAGGAGAAAAAGGCAGCGTACTATTTAAAATTAGATACAGAGACTGCAGAGCCCGGCAGCACAGAGGGACCTGGGTGTCCTGGTACATGAATCGCCAAAGATTTGGTGCGCGGGTGCAGCAAGTGATCAGGAAGGCAAATGGGGCGTTGGCGTAGATGGCAAGAAAATGTAGAGAAGTCTTGCTATAAGCGTGCAGGGGGTTGGCGATTCCGCAGCTGGAGTACTACGTAGAACTTGGGCTCCTTGCTTAAAGAGGGATGTAAACGGCATTGGAAACAGTTCAAAGTAGGCTCACTGGGCTGATCCCTGGGATGAATGGGGAAAGGTTGAGCAGGTTGGGCCTCTACCCATTGGAGTTTAGAAGGATGAGAAGCGATCTTATTGAAGTATGTAAAATTCTGAGTAGGTGTGGGAGCTTTGACAGGGTGGATGCTGAGGGGATGGTAGCCACTCATGTGGGAACCTAGAACGAGGGGGCACAGTTTCAGAATAAGGGGTCCCCACTTGAATACGGAGGTGAGGAGAAATTTCATCTCTCAGAAGGTCCTCAGTCAGGGACAATCAATTCAACAGAGTTGGAGCAGGTTGGAGAGTAGGGAAGAGAGGGATAGGGAGATAGGGCACACCAGAGAAATCAGGATGTAGAGGGAGTAAATACTGGGGAACAGAGGGGATATGGACAGAGGACACACCGGGGAACAGAGGGAGAGGGCATGGGGACTCTTTGGGAAGAGGAGGGATAATGTCAGCTCCTCTGCCTGTTGCCTGCGACCACACCCAGAGCCGAATGAATATCTTGACAGTCCCTGCCCCGGTGCAGAAGCAGAACCTGCTGATCAGGAAGTTTAGCCTCTGCTGACGAATAGCTGGCTCTGCACACACCCCTGGGAGTAGCCCAGTGCCCCTCCCTCCCTCGCTCCTTCCCTCCCTCTGTCCCAGTGGACTGTCAGCCCTGGTCAAAGGTGCTTCTGTGTCATTCACCCCTGCCTGCCAACACACGAGAGAGGCCCTGAGCCTGGATCGAACCTTCACCTGGAAAGCTCCGAGCCTCAGGCTCCGACCCTGACAGGGAACCTGTCACACTTCAGCAGGGTGTGAGGAACTGTCGCTTACTGCTGCAGCCTGCCAAGCACTTACAGGTAAGAATATTCCAATATATGTCCACACCCAGTCATAGTCAAGGCCATTTTCGGACCCAGTGAGGAGGGCATCAGGGGCTGAAGGTTGTGAGGGGATAGAGAGGAGTACAGAACGATGTGGGAGGGATAGTTAGGAGCTAAAGCATTATTGGAACCTGCCCTGTTAAACACACCCAGGACAGGTACAGCATCGGGTTCGATACAGAGTAAAGCTCCCTCTACACCGTCCCCATCAAACACTCCCAGGACAGGTACAGCACGGGGTTAGATACAGAGTAAAGCTCCCTCTACACCGTCCCCATCAAACACTCCCAGGACAGGTACAGCACGGGGTTAGATACAGAGTAAAGCTCCCTCTACACCGTCCCCATCAAACACTCCCAGGACAGGTACAGCACGGGGTTAGATACAGGATAAAGCTCCCTCTACACCGTCCCCATCAAACAATCCCAGGACAGGTACAGCACGGGTTAGATACAGAGTAAAGCTCCCTC